>NW_026970697.1:0-211506 GCF_963678635.1 Symsagittifera roscoffensis | reverse complement strand
TGTTGCGTAAAACAGAAAAACTGAAAATGAAAAATCTGAAAAAAACTGACGACAACTCTCTTGTCAGTTGTCTTGAATCACCCTATAATTTTTATTGCCTTATCTGGACTTAGAGTTTGAAGCTACCTCAAATCATCAACAACTCTGAAAATAGTACGGGCACAAACCACATCATTTTTATTTTGAATTTTAGTGAAAATTTCATTCAGTTTTAAACCAAACCAAGACATAGACAACAAACAAGTCCATATTTCTGGAGGAAAATTGAAAATAAAACGTATAAGAGCTAGTTGGCAACTAATTATGTATGTTTACGATGAGTTAGTGAGCTTGGTGCTTTCTCGTTTGTAGAGCCTCAAGCATAAGATCCTTGACATTCTTTCCGATTGCACAAGTTTTTTTTTTACAATTGAACAGTTCAGTATTTATTAAACACCACATTAATTGATTAACAAACAGAAGTAGTTCTGTTCGATTCTTGCTCGAGATTTAATAACCTTTAATGGAACTAATCAATCAAAACAAATTTTCTTTCAATACCTTGAAAGTTAACCATTTCTCCAAAATTCTTTCCTCTCCCACCCATTTTTAATGTTTGAGGTTTTCCTACAATGTTTTTTACGGCCAAACATTGGCCAAAAGGTTTTTCCTACAAGGTTTTTTACGTTTTTTCTTTATCTCATAAAAAATGAACGAGTATAAAAAACAATGGGTTTGAACTTAAACTTTCAAAAAAATGTCTTAGTTTCAAGTAGCAGAGTTTGTCAGTCCTGACCCAACTAACGTTCAAATGCTGGCAAGTTTTGAGCTGATAAACCAACTACACATCAGCCATTTAGTATTAGATATGACATTAAATCCCTTGCATTCCAGTTCGAGTAGTCTATCCCAAAAAGATGGGAGGAAGTCACGCTCAGAATTAGTTTGCGGTTCTGAGCTTTTTATTGTTGCTGTTACTGCATTTGTGATTGGTTTGACCCAGTAGTTAAAATAATTTTCACTGTAATTTGCGTTCAGGTGTTCCCTGAGATCTTCAGGGAAACTCTCGCAAACTTCGATGCCGTCCTCGTCTGGCTGAAAAACAGGAAACTCTCCGACTTGTGTCAAATTTTGTCTAGAAGTCCAGTAGCATTTCTTCATCGGTTTTGACGTTGACGAATTTGATAAACAGAGCGCGGCTACTTTGTCTTTTAATCTGTGAAAACCATATTGATGCATAAAACATACAACGCAAGCGTCACAATTAGGAATTTCTTCACATTTTCCAGTTGTGAATGAAGAAACATCTCTAAAGCTAAAGAAATAATCTTGGATATTAAATGCCCTAACCACCCTCCCATTCAGTAGAGTTCCATATTCAATTCTCAGAAAAGAACTTCCCAAGTGAATACGAGATATTCTTCTCAAATTAAGTAAAGTTTCTTTATGGAGGTATTTTGGACCGCTGAGAAATTTAACACGTAGAAAACTGTCAGTAAAATTAGACTGAAAAATTTTTGGGTAAAAGTGATCAATACCCCAACTAAATTTACCATCGCCAGGTCTTATCAGATAGTTGAAATTGTTTCCTGCGATATTTACATCTGAAATAGAAAGCTCGTATACACCATCTTTAGGGCCATCATAACGATAAGGATTGTCAAAAACCAATGAGATATCTTGAATTTTGTCATAGCGAACTACTCTCACAGAATTGAAGGCTTTCACATTCATGTAAGTGCTGTTACTCCTCACAAAAATTTTGGAAAAATGTAATTCTTCTACTAAATTGAAAAAATTAAAATTTCCGATAGCTTCAATGTCTCTGCCATTCACTAAGTTCAGGTCAATCATGACAAAAACCTTCGGTTCGCAGCTAAGCAAATCATCAAACGCACGGTAAATTGGGGTCAATGTTTTCAGTTTCAAGCTATTGAGTTCTACCGAAACTCTTTTCGTTTGAGATGCATTTATAGTAGGGCAAATTAATTCAAACTTAGGAGAAAATTGAGTGGTTTTCAAGGCAAAAAGATCTAAATAATTATTGCGCTCTATATCAGGATTATACGAATTGGGCATCGGCTCTACGGAACAACTCAATAATGAACCGTTTTTGGGGTCACATACACATACTCTGCTACGTAATCTTGAGTAAGAAGAGCAGAATTCAAATACTTTTTCACTTTGTTTTGTAATTATGATCTGAATAAGCAAACTGAAAAAACTTAGTTTCATTTTTTCGTTGATATAACCAGGCAACTGAAAAAAGTGACCTCGCAAACTTAGTTGACTTACAACTGACTTGTGCTTCAAAACTTGATCAAGAGAACTTTTGAGGAACTGTGATCTAATCACAGAAAAACATTCATTACTCCGATACTGAAATCACTTTCAAGTTATGTCAAATTTTCTTCTTGTTGTGATAATTTTAATGTTTTCAAGTTTAAAATGCGCGAGAGAAAGTGGTCTTAAAGTGTAAATTTACGAAAAAACTTTTTAAAATTTTCCATACCGAAAAGTTATAAATTTCGTTTTTTGACTGTAAGGGGCGTTTGGTCCTTAAACTTTTAAGTTTTGCTGCATCAATTGAATCAAGCAAAACGTACTTCCAATTTCATTGTTTTCTCTTGAAGAGCACAATCTCAGAGAGAAAAAAAACCAAAGTAACAAAAACGAGACTGCTTGCATCAGTGCGAAACTCGGAAAATTCCAACCGCCTCTACAAAATTGATGAAGATATCAAAAATGAAAATTTCATTTTTTTTGAAAAACATAAAATGACGCGCAAAGTGAAAATAAAATGAAGTTTTTGCATATAGCAAACTACTATACAAGACATAAAAAAAGCATGCCCAATTTCAATTTAGAGCGATTTGTAGGACGGATTAAAGCTCTGTTTAAGCGCTAATTGCACAAACTTTCTCGCACAATAATTGTCGTTCGTTGGCCGAATTCCCAAATTTTAAACCCCCATAACTTTACAATAAATGATCACAAGATGAAATATCTTTTTAATTTTGAAGCCCATAAAAATAGTACCTTCTGAATGATGTTTTAAAAAATCCGTCAAAATTGGCTAGTTATAAAGTCGAAATTTGTCTGGAGAGAAAAACCTTTCCGAGCCGAACTATTCGGAATAATAATTGTTTAATTTTAGTTTTCTCTCCTGTATACTGAAGCGTTTTGCTCTATAAACCATCAAACCATGGAGAACTTTTTTTCATTCTACCGCTTTCTATCGACTTTCAACTATTTGCCACAACAACCGCAACGAGCTATTCGTCACAAAAAAAATTACGCTTTTTGAGGGTAAAACATCAACTCCTGTGAATACAAATAAAAAAAAAACTCATAAACAAAAACTACGCTATTTGATATAATCGAAACAATATAATTAGTATTGAAAAGGAAACTAAGCACGGCAATAATGAAGAGAGCAGAACCAAGAGGAGAAGACAGACAGAGAGAGAGAGAGAGAGAGAGGAAATTTTGGAGCAACGACAGCCTTCCCTTCTTAACCAATAAAAACCTCCATATCGCAAATTTTTACTTTGATTGAAAACAGAGCATAGCGCAATGTGTTACTCAATTCTCAATTCTGATTAGATTAGCGTTCCAGCCTAGAAACAAGTTAACATTCCTCCCTTTATATCGCCTCAGGGAGATTGATTTCAAAACGCAGACTAAGTGAATAATATCCAACGAAAATACAAAGATCAAATTAGGTAGTTTTTCTCATGCTTGTTTGATTCTCGAAAATCATTTTTAACTTTGAAAAAAAAATTGATGATTGTTAGAATCTTATAGCAGAGTTTGAAACACTCAAGAACATTTTTCGTCCGCAAACCTCTTACAAGCAATTTTAACGCCTATTGTGACATTTTCTCACTTTAACTTTAATTAGTTGATAGCTTTGAAAAATAAATTTTATAAGGTTAATTATTTCAAAAATCATGGTAAATTTTATCTTTTTTGGTCTAAAAAGACGTTCTTTTCCAAATAAAAACTTCCCAAAAGCTTCCTTGTCTATTGATAGTCAAGATTTTCAGTTTTGAACTTAAAAGAAAAACAAAACACTAGATTTTTTTTGTAGACCCAGGTTTATAATAACTATTTTTCTTGTAGGATGAAATGATCATTTAGCTATAAAAAAACACCACGACTTCCATTCACTACATTTTTGTTTTAAATTTTTTTTGCCTAGTAAGAAAAGGGTTAAATTTTTAGTCTAGTACCGAAAAAAAACAAAATCAGTATCCTAGATGGCAAATCCTCAAGAGCAGTTTACCTGTTTTATTTTTTTTTTCGAGGTGTTGTTATAAGCATTGGATATTGTGTTCTAGATTAAAAACAAATATGATAAAATTGTTTTGATTGATTGGTTTACACATAGCTAATTAAAAGAACAAAAAATTGACTTCAGCTTTGAATTGTCAAAAATCTTCATATGCCTTCAAATCTCTTTGAACTTCAAGAAGAAATTGTGATTGGTGCTTTTTTGACAAAATTAACCCAATTTGAGAAAATTGGATCACGAGGTGAAATTTAAAATGAGATAAAATTAGGTAACATTAAATTCCAATTTCGATACTAGAAATTGATCAAGTTTTTTGTGACTTTTTCTCTTTTGTTGTTTGCCTTCCTCAGCGGAGTTTGCTTTGCTTTTAACAAAGGAAATGTACTAAAATTATTTTCAAAAGTTAAAAAATCAAACCGCAAAAAATCAAAATTGACTTTAAGACGACGCAAAAGTCTGCACTGAATAGTCGCGCAATTTATTGTCTCTGTAGGTAACTGGAATCGAGAGACAAGTCTCCAAACATGGATCAAAGTGTATTTGAGTTACAGTTAAAAAGTTTCCAGTAGTTTCGGATCCAGTAAATGCTAGCGGATTTTGCAGAAGTAGATAGATTCCGCAATTTTCTGTGGATTTCGGTCCAAGTAAGAACAGTTGGCGGATTCCACATCCAGTTGCAGTTTCAGCGACAGCTTAAACTTAATAAACACAATTAATAATAGTTTACTACATTAAACACAATTAACATAATTTACTACATTATCCCCCCACACGCCATTTAAGGTACAAAAAGATAGATTTTGTTCCTTGTAACAAATCAATTATGGCAAATAAGCTTCGTTCAACCAATTTGGAACGTTTTATTAGAAGGATTAAATCTCCGCTTACGCGTTAATAGCGCGAATTATATCGCGCGTTAATTGTTCCAAATTAGCCAAAACGGCAATCTTTAAACCCCAATAACTTTACGAAAAATGATCACAGGTGAAATATCTTTTCAAATTTAAGCTCAGGACAACAATGGCTTTTGAATGATATAAAAAAACTCCGTCAAAAATGGCTTGTTAAAAAGTCGAAATTTGTCTGAAGAAAAAAAACTCACCCCGAGCACAAATATTCTGTTATTTTCGTATCGAAAGTCGGAACAATAATGTTATGCTACTACCAAATTAATAGTTCAAATGTTCAATATGAGGTTCTCACACACATGCATTAACGAACGGAAGAGACTCCACGCTTATCCGTACTTTGTGGAAATAGAGATATCAGTATGACGATTTTTCCACTTTTGTGGAATACTGGTATAGGCAGCGACCCGATGGTAGTATTACGTACCCTATTTCCTGAATTATGGAAATATTGTATGAAATTTGTGGAATTAAGGTAATTAAAAGGAAAATAGGTGACAACTTAGTACACAAAAAGCCCTGCGGGTAACACGACGGTGGTTTTATAAGAACGGATTAGCTGTCGCATGGCGTCACGTAATGTTGACTATAGTTCTTTTTGACACAGGTTTGATGGTATTTGATCATGAAAAATACAATAAGTGCGAAAGCTGGTAATTTGTAGTCGATAAGTATTTGTTCATTGATGATATATATTTTTTTATTTTTCGTTCTGGAAGGGAAAAAAGGACCAAAACGGCGATTTGCAGTAGATTTTAGAAGTTTTCAAAAATGATGTTTATAATTTTTAGAATTCATGATTCGTTTTGTTTTTCAGGGTTTTGTTCATTCTTTTTTTGACACCTTTCGTGGTCGTTCGAGGTTTGTTTTTTAATAATTGTTAATAATTATTAGTCTTTTGTCAATAATTGGTCGTGTTTTTGACTATGTAGCTGTTGAAAAAAAATAAGGAAAGCAGAAATATTTTTTCTGATTGATATCTTTCCTTTCAATATTTTTATCTTGTTACAATACATCAGCTCAAATGTTTTGCATTTTGAATTTCTGTCTTCTTAGTAACTTTAATCAAAAACGATTTATCAAAAACCTCGCTATTTTTTGTATTGAGAGATGCCATCTATCGTGTAGTTTTAAAAGTGAAGCTGTCGAGTGATGTTTATAAAAAGTAAAGCCGTTTTTATTTAGTTAAAGCTGCCAATTTTTACGGCAGAAAGTGCATTCACAATAGTAAATTAAGCCAGAGCTACTTTTAACTTTAAATTTTACATCATATGAAAACCAGATCAAGTGTTCTTATATGATGCAATAATCAAACATAAAAACAGCGCTTCGGTCTGCGTTTCAATTTTAATTTTCAATTCTGTTGCAAAAAGTTAAAGCTTGAACAAAAAAAACCGGACATCAGTTCTAAAAATTACCCAGAAATGGCTTCCCCCACTGCAAACCCTGATGAGGTTAAATTTGAGCTTGAAGAAAGAAATAATGGTATTACCAGCACTCAACTCAATCAAGTTGACAAGCCACTGGCAAAACCAGAAGTCAATGTCATCTACGAAGAGCCGGTGTATGTTCAGCAGACTAAACTGGATAATGATGCAACTGAAGTAAGCAAAGGCTCAATGTTATGCTGGAAAGTTGTCGTGGTTGTTTTGTCTATAGCTGTCGTTGTGCTGACAGTAAGTGAAATCTTTTCGAATCACTATTCCTAAATTGATTATGTGTTTCCAGAGTTTTTTTGATCAGATTTGTTCATACTCATCATATTCAATTGTTCCCTTGATATTCTTTTTTTCAAATTCTATTGTTTTTCAACATGTTGAAACATATCTTTTTTTCGACTGATCCATTGACAAGCAAAAATAGATAAAAAATTACAAATGCTGTAATTTATAGTTTTTTTGTTTATCTTCGATCAGAAATATCTCGTACGGTTTTGCAAAAAAATTAAACCAACCCAACGTCAGCATGGCCATCATGGCCATCATGGTGAGTTTGATTGAAATATTTTGCAAAACTGTTCCTTAAATGATGTGCAGTTCTTTGTGGTTTTTCCAGGCGTACGGACGTGTGTAACTATAGCTTGCTACTGCAACACAGTTGCTTTGTCTGAAAATACGAGAAATTTCTGCTACTCACCTCAGTTTCATCTAAGAAATAAGTATAATAATAACTTCCTTTTACATTATAACATGATTTACATGATTTAGCTAGTTAGAAAACCCGTTAAGCACACTAAAAAAACGGGTTGAACAGTCATTTAGATATGCTTGTCTTAGATTTTTGTTTTCGATGTTTATATTGGAGTACTAAGTTTGCTCTGATATAGCAGAAAACAATTTTTTTTTCGAAAAAAAGGTACATATAAAAGAAGTCATTCTTAACTAGTTTTGATAAGTTTCTTTTTCACTGTCACATTTTTTGTTTTCAAATTTTACTTGTGGATTTTTTTCGAAACAAATTTTTTCTGTATATGTAATCTGCGGGAGGACCAACAACCTGTTGATTGTTAGATTTACTCAAAATGAGCATCAATAGAACCCCAAATTATCATGATTGTCTTTGGATGCGTCTTTAGAATAAGGATGTTTTTTACAGGGAGGGGGTTTTACTCTCATGTATTAGGATAGACAATAAATTTCCGAGACAACACCTTACGTATTAAGAAAAAAAAAACAGATTTACCATGTACTAAAATAGACTTCATATGAATTTACTGCGTTGTTTACGCTTTTACGAGTTTTAGAAGTTTAGTATGTATTCAATCTCAAAATGGAGGTTAGCTCATTGTTTTTACGCGGTAAAAAATTAGCATCAAAGTTTTGAACGAGCAATTTACAAAACTGTACCATAATTGATGTGCAGTTTTTATGGTTTTTCTAAGAGTACGGACAAATGTAACGATGGCTTACTGCTGTAACACAGTTGCGTTGTCTTAAAATACCAAACTTTTCTGCTACTCAACTCAGATTCAACTAAGAAATAAGTGTTCAATTATTACGTCCTTTCAAATGATTCACCTATTTGGTTTATTACGGTGTAATACAATTTTGTTCCAGGTAATTAGAAAACCCGTTAAGCATACTAAAAAAAGGTTGAACAGTCATTCAGATATTCTTGTCTTAGGTTTTTGTTTTCGATGTTTATATTGGAGTACTAAGTTTGCTCTGATATAGCAGAAAACCATTTTTTATTTCGAAAAAAAGGTACATATAAAAGAAGTCATTCTTATCTAGTTTTGATAAGTTTCTTTTTCACTGTCACATTTTTTGTTTTCAAATTTTATTTGTGGATTTTTTTCGAAGCAAATCTGTTCCACTGAAAACTAGTGACAAAATTTGTAAAATTGGCGGAAAATTTTCTTTCGATATTTCTCACGTTAAAAAAAATTATGATTGTACGCTGCATTGGCTGATAAATTTTTAGGTTATATAGGATTGATACGTGTCTAAGTGTAATTTTTTAGCTTTTTTATTAAGGTTGTTTTTTATCCTGAAAACGATTTGAATTTTAATTGAGTGCTGTTTATAACAAATTACATATTCTCTGAGTTTAGAGTAACCTCAACAATTTTTCTATGCGTAGTTTCAGAACTAATGTCTTGTTTTCATCGTCCAAGCAGTCTTACTTTGCGTCAGAATGAATACTCGAAATGGATAATCACACCTAATTTTTTTCTTTTAATTGTACTTCATGTGAAAATAAATTCATGCTTTTTCATATAATTCAATAAAAAACATTAGAAACGCGTTTTTGATTTTCAAGTTTTCATGTTCATTCCATGATAAATTAAATAAAGCTAGATCAACAACGCTATGGAAAAAAAACATCATAAATCAAGGATTCCTATTTATAAACAATTGAACTGTAATGTAAATCTGCTGGAGGATCAACAACTTGTTGATTGTTAGATTTACTCAAAATGAGCATCATTAGAACCCAAAATTGTCATGATTGCCTTTGGATGTGTCTTTAGAAATGAGGATGTTTTTTACAGGGAGGGGGGTTTACTCTCATGTATTAGGATTGACAAAAAGTTTCCGAGACATCACCTTACGTATTAGGAAAAGAACAGATTTACCATGTAATAAAATAGACTTCATATCAATTTACTGCATCGTTTACGCTTTTATTACGTATTCTCCTACAATTTTAGAAGTTTGGTATGTATTCCATGTCAAAATAGAGGTTAACTCACTCTTTTTTCGAGGTAAGAAATTAGCATCAAAGTATTGAACGAGCAAGTTTAAGTTTGGTCGATCATGGTAAGTTTGATTGAAATATTTTGCAAAACTGTTCCTTAAATGATGTGCAGTTCTTTGTGGTTTTTCCAGGCGTAAGGACGTGTGTAACTATAGCTTGCTACTGCAACACAGTTGCTTTGTCTGAAAATACGAAAAATTTCTGCTACTCACCTCAGATTCATCTAAGAAATAAGTATAATAATAACTTCCTTTTACATTATATCATGGTTTACATGATTTAGGTAAATAGAAAACCCGTTAAGCATACTAAAAAAAGTTGAACAGTCATTCAGATATGCTCGTCTTAGATTTTTGTTTTCGATGCTTATATTGGAGTTCTAAGTTTGCTCTGATATACCAGAAAACCATTTTTCATTTTGAAAAAAAAGGTACACATAAAAGAAGTCATTCTTATCTAGTTTTGATAATTTTCTCTTCCATTTTTATATTTTTTTTGTTTCAAATTTCACATGTGGATTTTTTTCGATACAAATATGTTCCACTGAAACCTAGTGACTAAATTTGAAAAATGGCAGAAATTTTTCTTTCGATTTTTCTCACATTTAAAAAACTTATGATAGTACACTGCATTAGCTGATACGTTTTTGGCTTATATAGGATTGATAGGTGTCCAATTGTAATTTTTAAGATTTTTGTAAAAAAGTTGTTTTTTATCCTGAAAACGATTTGAATTTTGATTGAGTGCGGTTAATAACAAACTTTATACTCTATGAGTTTAGAGTAACCTCAACAATTTTTCTATGCGTAGTTTTAGAACTAATGTCTTGTTTTTATCGTCCAAGCAGTCATATTTGCGTCAGAATGAATACTCGAAATGGATAATCACATCTAACTTTTTTCTTTTAATTGTTCTTCAGAGAAACGCTTTTTTGATTTTCAAGTTTTCACGTTCATTACATGATAACTCAAATAAAGCTAGATCAACAACGCAATGGAAAAAAAACATCATAAAGCAAGGATTCCTATTTATAAACAATTGAACAATCTTATGGAGGACCAACAACCTGTTGATTGTTAGATTTACTCAAAATGAGCATCATTAGAACCCAAAATTTTCATGATTGCCTTTGGATTTGTCTTTAGAATAAGGATGTTTTTTACAGGGAGGGGGTTTACTCTCATGTATTAGGATTGACAAAAAGTTTCCGAGACATCACCTTACGTATTAGGAAAAGAACAGATTTACCATGTAATAAAATAGACTTCATATCAATTTACTGCATCGTTTACGCTTTTATTACGTATTCTCCTACAATTTTAGAAGTTTGGTATGTATTCCATGTCAAAATAGAGGTTAACTCATTCTTTTTTCGAGGTAAGAAATTAGCATCAAAGTATTGAACGAGCAGTTTACAAAACTGTTCCATAGTTGATGTGCAGTTCTGTGTGGTTTTTCCAAGAGTACGGACGCATCTAACTATCAAAAATTATGATTTTACGCTGCATTAGCTGATATATTATTGGCTCATATAGGATTGATGCGTTCTAATGGTAATTGTTTTTTTTTTATAAAGTTGTTTCTATCCTTAAAAATTTATATGAATTCGAATTGAGTGCTGTTATTTACAAGTTATATGCTCCTTGAGTTTATAGTAACCTCAACAATTTTTCTATGCGTAGTTTTTGAATTATTATCTTGTTTTTTTTTGCGTCATATTTTGCGTCAGTATGAATACTCGAATTGGATAATCACACCATTTTTTTTTAAATTGTACTTCATGGTTTTTCATATGATGCAATGAAAAAAAAACATTAGAAACGCTCTTTTTTATTTTCAAATTTTTAAGTTAAGTTCATTTCATGGCAGCTCGATTGAAGACAGATCAACAAGGTATGGGAAGCAAAACATCTTAAATCAAGGATTTCAGTTTACAGATAATGGAACTCAAAGCAAATATATGTAATCTGCGGGAAGACCAACAATCTGTTGATTTTTAGATTCACTCAAAATGAGCATCATAAGAATTCAAAATTGTCATGATTGCCTTTGGATGCGTCTTTAGAAATGAGGATAATTTTTTGGGGGGAGGAGTGTTTACCCTCATTTATAAGGATAGAAAATAAACATACGGGTAGCACCCTACGTATTAAGAAAGTGAACAGATTTACCATGTATCAAAATAAATTTCACAGTTTCAGTCGGTGAGTGGTAAGTTTCAAAAAACTTTGGGCGCCCAGTGTTTAAAACAAATGGCGCCCATTTTCGCCGATACGGCAGTGTTTAAGATTCTAAACTTTTTCTGGATCAAGATTTTGAGCGGTCAACCCACGCACAACGCTTAAGAAAATCATTTTTTTGAAAAAAAAATGTTTACCGAGAGTGTATCAATTTATTGCATCGTTTACGCTTTTACTACGTATTCTCGTACGTTTTTAGAAGTTTAGTATGTATTCCATCTCAAAGTGGAAATTAACTCATTGTTTTTTGAGGTACAAAATTAGCATCAAAGTATTAAACGAGCAGTTTGTATGAATTGACTCACCTTGTGGGTTGTCATAATTGTACAGTGGTGTACGCGGGCTAATTCCTCAATCAGTTAAAAATAGTTTTTGGAATTTTGCCTGAATATTTTTCTAATTGTCATTAAAAGTAAGAACAGTAAGTCTATTCTAAACCAAATTGGACGTAGTGAATCTTTCCTCTTCAAAATCAAACTGGTTTTGATTATATTGAGGCATGGATAGCAGCACAAAATAAATAGTTGAATATTCACTGTGAAACTTAAAATACATGTAATTTCTAATGCAAAAATGTTGCAACACTTTTGAATTTTCAAAAATTATTAGTACATTTTAAAACAAAAACAGATTTACCATGTACTAAAATAGACTTCATATGAATTTACTGCGTCGTTTACGATTTTACTACGAATTTTCCTACAATTTTAGAAGTTTAGTATGTATTCCATCTCAAAATCGAGGTTAGCTTAATGTTTTTCCGCGGTAAAAAATTAGCATCAAAGTTTTGAACGAGCAATTTACAAAACTGTACCATAATTGATGTGCAGTTTTTTATGGTTTTTCTAAGAGTACGGACAAATGTAACAATATCTTACTGCTGTAATACAGTTGCGTTGTCTTAAAATATCAAATTTTTCTGCTACTCAACTCAGATTCAACTAAGAAATAAGTGTTCAATTATTACGTCCTTTCAAATGATTCACCTATTTGGTTTATTACGGTTTAATACAATTATGTTCCAGGTAATTAGAAAACCCGTTAAGCATACTAAAAAAAGTTGAACAGTCATTCAGATATGCTCGTCTTAGATTTTTGTTTTCGATGCTTATATTGGAGTTCTAAGTTTGCTCTGATATACCAGAAAACCATTTTTCATTTTGAAAAAAAAGGTACACATAAAAGAAGTCATTCTTATCTAGTTTTGATAATTTTCTCTTCCACTTTTATATTTTTTTGTTTCAAATTTCACTTGTGGATCTTTTTCGATACACATATGTTCCACTGAAACCTAGTGACTAAATTTGAAAAATGGCAGAAATTTTTCTTTCGATTTTTCTCACATTTAAAAAACTTATGATAGTACACTGCATTAGCTGATACGTTTTTGGCTTATATAGGATTGATAGGTGTCTAATTGTAATTTTTACGATTTTTGTAAAAAGGTTGTTTTTTATCCTGAAAACGATTTGAATTTTGATTGAGTGCGGTTAATAACAAACCTTATACTCTATGATTTTAGAGTAACCTCAACAATTTTTCTATGCGTAGTTTTAGAACTAATGTCTTGTTTTTATCGTCCAAGCAGTCATATTTGCGTCAGAATGAATACTCGAAATGGATAATCACATCTAACTTTTTTCTTTTAATTGTTCTTCAGAGAAACGCTTTTTTGATTTTCAAGTTTTCACGTTCATTACATGATAACTCAAATAAAGCTAGATCAACAACGCAATGGAAAAAAAACATCATAAATCAAGGATTCCTATTTATAAACAATTGAACAATCTTATGGAGGACCAACAACCTGTTGATTGTTAGATTTACTCAAAATGAGCATCATTAGAACCCAAAATTTTCATGATTGCCTTTGGATTTGTCTTTAGAATAAGGATGTTTTTTACAGGGAGGGGGGTTTACTCTCATGTATTAGGATTGACAAAAAGTTTCCGCGACATCACCTTATGTATTAGGAAAAGAACAGATTTACCATGTAATGAAATAGACTTCATATCAATTTACTGCATCGTTTACGCTTTTATTACGTATTCTCCTACAATTTTAGAAGTTTGTATGCATTCCATGTCAAAATAGAGGTTAACTCATTCTTTTTTCGAGGTAAGAAATTAGCATCAAAGTATTGAACGAGCAGTTTACAAAACTGTTCCATAGTTGATGTGCAGTTCTGTGTGGTTTTTCCAAGAGTACGGACGCATCTAACTATCAAAATTATGATTTTACGCTGCATTAGCTGATATATTATTAGCTCATATAGGATTGATGCGTTCTATTGGTAATTGTTTCGATTTTTTATAAAGTTGTTTCTATCCTTAAAAATTTATATGAATTCGAATTGAGTGCTGTTATTTACAAGTTATATGCTCCTTGAGTTTATAGTAACCTCAACAATTTTTCTATGCGTAGTTTTTGAATTATTATCTTGTTTTTTTTGCGTCATATTTTGCGTCAGTATGAATACTCGAATTGGATAATCACACCATTTTTTTTAAAATTGTACTTCATGGTTTTTCATATGATGCAATGAAAAAAAAACATTAGAAACGCTCTTTTTTTATTTTCAAATTTTTAAGTTAAGTTCATTTCATGAGGGCTCGATTGAAGACAGATCAAAAAGGTATGGGAAGCAAAACATCTTAAATCAAGGATTTCAGTTTACAGATAATGGAACTCAAAGCAAATATATGTAATCTGCGGGAAGACCAACAACCTGTTGATTTTTAGATTCACTCAAAATGAGCATCATAAGAATTCAAAATTGTCATGATTGCCTTTGGATGCGTCTTTAGAAATGAGGATAATTTTTTGGGGGGAGGAGTGTTTACCCTCATTTATAAGGATAGAAAATAAACATACGGGTAGCACCCTACGTATTAAGAAAGTGAACAGATTTACCATGTATCAAAATAAATTTCACAGTTTCAGTCGGTGAGTGGTAAGTTTCAAAAAACTTTGGGCGCCCAGTGTTTCAAACAAATGGCGCCCATTTTCGCCGATACGGCAGTGTTTAAGATTCTAAATTTTTTCTGGATCAAGATTTTGAGCGGTCAACCCACGCACAACGCTTAAGAAAATCATTTTTTGAAAAAAAAAATGTTTACCGAGAGTGTATCAATTTATTGCATCGTTTACGCTTTTACTACGTATTCTCGTACGTTTTTAGAAGTTTAGTATGTATTCAATCTCAAAGTGGAAATTAACTCATTGTTTTGAGGTACAAAATTAGCATCAAAGTATTAAACGAGCAGTTTGTATGAATTGACTCACCTTGTGGGTTGTCATAATTGTACAGTGGTGTACGCGGGCTAATTCCTCAATCAGTTAAAAATAGTTTTTGGAATTTTGCCTGAATATTTTTCTAATTGTCATTAAAAGTAAGAACAGTAAGTCTATTCTAAACCAAATTGGACGTAGTGAATCTTTCCTCTTCAAAATCAAACTGGTTTTGATTAGATTGAGGCATGGATAGCAGCACAAAATAAATAGTTGAATATTCACTGTGAAACTGAAAATACATGTAATTTCTAATGCAAAAATGTTGCAACACTTTTGAATTTTCAAAAATTATTAGTACATTTTAAAACAAAAACGTCATTTTTTTTCCTCAAAACGTGCGTCATCTAGTTAAAAACAACCACGTTAACTAGTGACGTAACATCTAAACCGAAGTGTTACAATTTTGTCAAAACAATGGTTATAGAAAACTTCTCACTAAATCAAGACTGCCCTGATTGTCATCAGATTAGATCAAAAGTCTGTCATCATACAATTGAAAAATGTAATAATTTTCTCCATATTTGCAATAATCGTTTTGCATTTCATTGAAAAGAAACTCGGAAGTCAAAATATTTGAGAAATTAGAGCGCTTGAAAAATTTATGAAAATATTAGAAAAATGAAATATTGGAACGCATGAATGAAAACAAAAATCATTTGCATAGTTTCGCGCACTTTTCGGTGCTCTTTCACAATCTTCCAAGCTCATTCACAATTTCCATTCATTTTTCCCTCAGAAAGAGCAAAAACATACTCTTCAACCGTTAGAACATAGGTTGGAGATAGCCTCGTGCAAAAGAGCAGCACTCGGGCACTTCGAGCCCTCAGGTCGGGCTCTTTTTCGCTCGGGCATCTTTCAACTAAGTTCTAACTGCTACAAAGAAATCATTTATAGAATGTCAACCAAAAAAATAAAAGACTTAATACACAAGGCATTGTCAGACAATTGAACCAGAAAAAGTGAAGTCACTAGATTTTTTTAAAGAAAAACAAAAGTACAAGAAAAATTAAACCAGAAAACAAAAGGAAGAGTATGTTTTTGCCCCTTCACACATGTTTTTTCCCGACAAGGTATGAATGAAAAATGAAATAAAAGAACGTATGAATGAAAAAAGAAATGATTTGGATACTTTCGCGCACGCGCACTTTTCCGAGCTCTTTCACAATTTTCCGGGCTCTTCCACAATTTTCCGGCATCTTTCCCTCAGAAGGAGTAAAAACATACTCTTCAACAGTTAGAACATAGTTGAAGATGGCCTCGTGCAAAAGAGAAGCACTCGGGCACTTCGTGCCCTCACGCCGGGCATCTTTCAACTATTTTCTAACTACAACAAAGATCAGTTCAAAGTGTCAGTCAAAAATGGCGGTATGCGTGACCCCAAAAGTCAAGTTTCAAAACAATATAAGATAAACCATTTTACATACCACTCACGTTGAATGGATCAAAAATTCGTTTAACAGAAGACTTTATTAAAAAGAACCATGGCAAAATTACAAGGACCTTACCTGAATATGGAGATTAAATATTAAGTTGTAGATACGTCACTTTGACGTACCGGGTTACATATTTAATATTTTCACAATGAACAATTAGACACTCCTAAATATCCCATTTTTAAAAGCAACAAAACATGAAACTGCTCCAAAACAAGCAAAAAAGGAACGTATGAAAAGAAGAAGACTCAAAGCAGGCCGAAAATGGGAAGAACACGGAAAACAGCAGCCAACCAGAAAGCATAAAAACGAGAGCAGACCAGGGCAGAACAAAAAAAGAAAAGACTGCTCGTTCCTGTTTTCTTTTAAGGTTTATGAGCAGTAATAACATTACAAATTAAATGTAATAAAACAAAACGATTTTTTTTAATTTGATTTTTTTAAAATGAAAATCATCTACTCAATTGCACTATACAGTTCAAAAGTATATTTTTTGCTCCCTGTTTCCAATTAAATATGGCAAATAAGCTTCTTTACACCAATTTGGAACAATTTCTACGACGGATTAAATCTCCGCTTACGCGTTTATACAGAGCTGATTTGAATTACACGGAAAAATAAACAAAACTTGAATTTTCACACACGTTTTTCTCAAATTGTGTTAGGATGGACAAAAATGAGAAGAAAAAAAGTTGCTTAGAATTTCACCAAAATTAATATGGTGTAGTTTTTTCCTCCGAATTTCTCAACCAAATTTTTACCTCATAAATGGATTATTTTGGCCTTTTGCGATCAATCAAGTTATACGCTGAAATTACTTTGTTAATAGATGAGCAAGTAATATCACAAGAAGCCTCATGTCTCTTATAAAGTCTCCAAAAACCTGTATAAGAGAAAATATTTTTGTCTTGGTAGTCAAGAAACCTGATTTATACTAACTAAAGTAAAAATCTTTGCTTAAAAACAAATTTTAAACAATTTATTCAATTTTTTGGAGATTTAACCCTTCAAGAATTTTGTTGGGCTGTGGAAAAGGCTCCTTGTGATATATATTTCTCATCAATGAAAAATTAGTTTCAGCGTAAATCTTTAAAACCTGAAATGAGCCAAAATGACCCACTTTTGGGGTGAAATTTTGGCGCAAAATTTTGGAGAAAAAATTGCTCCCTATTGATTATGTTGAGCTTCTAACTATTTTTTTTCTCTTCATTTTTTGTCTAATTTTACCCCAAATTGAGAAAAACGTGTTTGAAATTTCGAATTTCATTCCTTTGTTCCGGATAATTTAAATCAGCATTGTAGCGCGAAAATTATCGCGCGTTAATTGTCCCAAATTGGCCAAATTGCCAATCTTTAAACCACCATAATTTTACTAAAAACGATCACAGGTGGAATAATTTTCCAAATTTCAGCTCAAAACAACAATATCTTTTGAATGATATTAAAAAATGATACGTCAAAATTGGCTAGTTAAAAATTCAAATTTTGCCTAAAGAAAAAAACCCACCTCGAGCACAAATATTCTGTTACTTTAGTTGCAAAAGTCGGAAAAAAATCCGGAAAAGAAATCCATAGTTCACTTCAACTAATCTCAAAGAGGAAAAAGAGAGCAGCCGAGCTGTCCTCAGCGGCGCTTCTCTTCGGAATCACTGGGCCTTTTCCGAAAAAGCTATACAAAAAATCCACCAGAAGAGACCGAAAAGGAAGAAATATCAACAGAAAGTTCTTGTGCTAATAAAGTGCCATTTTGTATTGATGTTGGGAATGTTAATTAAATAGCATAGAGGGGATTATATTGTTAAGTAGATCATAAAAATAGGCCAGATTCATTTGGTTTTTTGAGTAGTTTGGGAGTGAAATTCGACATTCCTTATCCAGAAGAAATTACGCACTTATAAAAAATGCATAAATGCGTAAAGAATTGAATATATGTCAAAAATGCAACAAAATAATTTGAATAGCAGAAAACTATGATAAAACAAAAACTAATTGATAGATGTAAAATAGACTTTGCATTTTTTTGCAAAAAGAGATCAGCAGAAAAACGAGTTGAAGTTTTTCAGCAATTGGACTCCGAACTAGGATAAAAGTCCCTAATTCGGCTACAAAAACAATTAAATCAAGATTAAATGAGACTCATTTCTTGGTTAATTGGAAATTCCGTAAAAACACCTGATTGTATGCAAATAGCGGTTTTTAAAAAATTACTTACGTGCACTGATCACAAATGCATATAAAGCCCCAGCGAAAACGAAAATTGAATTGAAAATTTAGAAGACGATATTGTCGGTTCTTAAAACGAAAGAGTTGACGATTTTTTTGTTCAGACTCTTCTCGTAACTCTGACAATCTCCTTCTCAAACAAAACGAGCGACCTTGAATCAAGACTGAACTCAATGGAAACCAACCAATTGGACGAAAAACAAAAGGTTTGTTCATGTAACATGTCCGTTGTAATTAGGAAGAAGTATTGAAAAAAAGTGAAAATAATTGCGACTAACATCATATTAGCAACAATTTAGCTGGGATTCCCATAAAAATGATAAAAATTGAATTTTCCGCGGAGTGGTAAAAACTAAAACTTGTTAAATTGAAACGTTGTTTAGTGGAGCAATAGAATTGAGAGTAAGTTGGGAAAATGTTTTTTTTCTCAAACTAAATCACAAAAAATTGATTTTGTGTTTAAACATGAATTTGCTTATCAACAATTTAGTTGCTAACCAAAATGTTTTCCAAAGAAAAGTATCGAAAATTAGTTGGAAAAATTTTATCTATGAGTCATGTCCATCGAGTTTATGCATCTTGCAAATTTCACAAGTTTAAATCATTTCAAAAATATGCAATTTGAGACGTAATCAATTTTTTTTACAATTTGTGATAATGTCTACACTTTTTTCTTCAGACTCTTCTCCTGACAATCTCCCTCTCAAACAAAACGAGCGACCTTGAATCAAGACTGAACTCAATGGAAACTAACCAATTGGACGAAAAACAAGATGTATGTTCATGTAACTTGTCCTTTGTAAATTAGAAAAGGTATTTGGAAAAATTTTTTTAAAAAAATTGCCACTAACATCATATTAGCAGCAATTTAGCTGGGCTTTCCCACAAACAAAAAAAATATTTTTTTCCCTGGAAGAGTAAAACGAAATTTTGTTAATTTGCATCGTTGCTTATTAGAACAAGAAAATTGAGAGTAAACTGGGAAATTTTTTTTTCTCAAACTAAATCACAAAAATTTGTTTAAGATTTTGTGTTTTAACATGCATTTGCTCATCAAAACTTTAGTGGCTAACCGGAGATAATTCCAGAGAATAATATCTAAAAAACCTTTAAAAATTTTTATTTCTGTGTCATATCGATCAAATTTATGCATCTTGCAAATTTAACAAACTCAAGTCATTTCAAAAATATGCACTTTGAGACGAAATCAATTTTTTTCATAATTTGTGATAACATATAGTCTTTTAGAATTGCAGTAAATATATTTCAGGAAACAAGCATCATCGTTTTTCAACGTCGAGGTCAATTTGATGTTGATTTCCATAGAAATTTCTCCGAATACGAGAATGGTTTTGGAGGCTCAACCACCATGTCAGACTTTTGGCTGGGATTGAAAACAATGCATAACTTGACCAAACAAGGAAAATGGAAATTAAGAATCTGGACGCGACAATTCTTAGACAATCTAGTCATTTGGGGCGAATGGGAAGGTTATAGCTAGTAGTTACGTTTATTTTATTTTGAAAAAGCTGACCTTTGATTGCTTTCCAATTTCCAATGAAAGATTTCGTCTTTTTTCGGGTTGTTTGAAATAATTATTGATTTTTATTTAAAGAAAACTTCCCATGCAGTATGTTGTACGTAATTGTTTATTTGATATAGATTGGTACCGGCAACTACGGAAAATGAAAGTTTTTTTTGCGTTTTCAGAGGGCTTTGAACAAAAGATCACGTTATTTCAGGTAAAAATAGAATATCGTTCAATAGTACGAAAGGGGGCCAGGAGGTTTTATTCATTTTTCCTTTTCTTGTTCCTTCGTATCCCCTGAAAATTTTAGAACTCCACAACCTTTACTAATCATTATGATAATTTTTATAATTTTCTGTATCCAACCAAAACTTATAAAACTAGGTCAACAATTTTTTGCTGGCAAAGTTAAAATTAAACCCTCCTACAATTTGAAAATCAAGCTCCATTGTTGCATCATTTCATTTTCGGCGAGTCTAACTTGCGCTCACATTTGAATTATTTATCTAAAACAAAACTTTTAAAAATCTCAAAAGTCAAAAAAATCCATGTCAAAAATTAACTTGTACAAGTTTAAGGAGTATTTTCTTTGAGACATCAGAAATTAAAAACGCTCCGTCTATGCCACTGAAAACTAATGATCACATTGATTTTTAGAATTTCAACCTTTTGCCACCCAAAAAGATCATTTGCCACGTCAAGACTTTCAACGCTTCTTTGTTTTTAAGACTTCACGGTCGGCCCTCACCCCTTTTACCGATTATCAGTTGGACCAACGGTGGCGAGTAAGAACATGTGGTACCTTGACGATGCGGGTCCTGGGCCATGGGCTCGTCGTGGCCTTCAATATCACAATGGAATGGCCTTCAAGACTTATGACATGGGCGAAGATGGTATCTGTGCTGTTAAGCATACTGGCGGCTGGTGGTTCAATGGATGTCACAGTATGCACCCGAATGGAATGCAGACAACTTCGAATTCCCACCAGAATGGCACACAGATGTCAATCACAAATGAGGCAGGACGACGAACTTATATTTCTTACAGTGAGATGACAATGATACGTATTGGATGACTCAACCAGTGATCAAAACGCTGTTCAACTGACAAAGCCGAAGACTTAGATTAGAAAAGTTTGAAATACAGACAAAATAATATTGATTCCAATATTGGCTTTTTTCTACCCTCCCCCCGCCCTCCTCACATAAGCATCATTTATATGGTTATTACAATGGGTTTTAAAGGGTTAAATATGAAGACACACTATATTTTTCATAGCCTAATCAATTTTTTTAACAATCGGACAAGGTGAACAGAAAAAAGGAGATGAACCCTTGCATAGGGGGAGGGGGAAAGAGCCCCAATAATTAACAGGAAAAGAGCCCCAATATTTAACAGAGGAGGTTCAATCACATCTCCACGTTTAATTAAAAGAAATATCTAATAGTGCCTAAATTCTTCATTCTGGTGTTTTGAAATGAACCAAAAGTTGAAAAAATACCGCTAATTTTTAAAGCAGACATGCCAAATTAAATTTTGATGAAACAATTGTAGATGAAGCATTTTGTCAAATATGAAATTTGATAATCCCTTGTTGAACAAAAAAATTGAAAAATTGTTTCAGCTTGAGAACTCAGACTGATTCATTTAACATCTGGCTTGCTGTGTTTCGAGACACTGAAATTTTGATGCGCCGATTTTGATTTTGCGCTAGAAAAGTAACTCTGTCCAATGTCTGTCTTAGTTAATCTTTTCATTCATTAATTTGATAACGTTACCTGATTTATATAATTTAGTGATTCATCAGTGATCTGGAATTTTTTGTCTGTAAATAGAATTCGATGTTCATACGGAGGCCTATAGCCAAAAAAATTTGAAATGCTTTTTATTTGAATTAAATTTTATAATAAACACCCAGAATCAAATTACAGATTCAAAATACACGTAATTAGACTAAATCGAATTGGTTATTGTTTTTATATTACCTTTCATACTAAACCGGGTTGAATATGCGAGTGTGAGTATACCAGTCGGATAGTATAAGCCAGACGAAAGCTTGCAGAGTATCTAAACATACCAAAAACTCCGTCAAAAGGTAAATAAACCAGCCAAAAAGTGACGTCGCGTGTATTAAACTTGGGTGTCTTTCAATTAGGTAATTTTGGCCGGTTTAGACGACCGGAAGCTGATTTATATTTTGACTGGCTTCATACAGAATTAGGCATAGAATGATTCATTCTAGTATTTGGTATCGATGAAACTTTTACTTATTAACGGTTTTCAGACTCTGATTCAACTATGAAACATAAAAGCTAAATTACATTGATGATTTTTGAGAAAGTCTACATTTCTCTGGGATATCTGTTTCGTAATTTGAAAACAGGCAAATATCGTTGTTTCTATATTCGTGAGAATAACACACGCTTCGATAAATCTATACTGCTTTGTACTAATGAAGACTTGCAGACTATGCAGAACAAAACCAATAAGCAAGATATCTTGGAAGTTTGTACGCACAAGGGTCAAAATACGATTTGTTTGATCACTAGCGTCATCATTTTCACCGCATTGCTAAAAAGTGTTCCAAAGGTATTTGCAGATTCAGTGATTCCCGAACCACTTCTGGGAAATCATCAGGTTAACTTGTTCATTTCGGATTCAAGGAAGCAATCCTACAATAACAACTTTTTTGTTTCGAGCATGTGCGGTTTATTCGCATAGAGCAAAGACTCTTCAAACATCCACATCGAAAGCCTTCAATGATTCGGGTTATGATCCGAAACAGTTTCGCGGAGTTTCGATGGGTCATTTGCCAAAAACTGAATCTGTATTAGAGAAAAAACATCTTCACCTACGATAACGCCTTTGAAGATGGAAAACTTTGAGCGAATTTATTTTGAGAAGTATTGATAAAAACATTAACACAATCAATTTTTTACGACACAACAACAGTATTGCTTACGTCAATAATATCGACCATATTTTCAAATGCTTTACATGCAAAATTTGCTACACAATCCTTCACAAATTAGACCATTCCAACAAACATATTCTACGAGGCAAAAATTGAATCAAAAACTGCTGTTCCAAAACAGCTTACTTTTGACGTGGGTTCAATTTTGATCATACGAAAGATCAATTTTGATTAAGAAAATATAAAGTAAAAAAAAGATCACACGGATTGGAAAGCATGAACCCATTTTTGTGTCGATTTTGTCCAAAACGCTTGATAAACTCACATTTCTGTGCGACAAAAATTCGCAACCCCTATTTTTTGATTTTCTGGTTCACCTGGAATTAATGGCCGACAAAACAAAAGCAGAAATGCGATCAAAATTTCAATAAGCAAAGACAAAAAACACTACATGCGGTTTATAAGCATCCATAATAAACGAGGCAGTATCAATAGAAATGATAGAAGAGAATACAAAGACGAATATGTCGAGGGCAAGAAAAGTTAGAGGAAATCCCTCACTTTTTCAAGATTCAAAAAACCAATTGATTGATTTGATGCAGTATCTAAAGAGACACTTCAAAGCTCTACCAGTGGAAAGATTCAGCCCCTCTTTAAATTCTTTCTCCTTTCTAACCATCATCGAAGAAAAGTTAAACTTTCCTTTATCAAGAAAGCCAACAAATTTGTTTCTTTCAATCTTGGAGACATTCAGGCTCTGAACACTTTTAAATTTTTGGGTGGAACTACTTCTTTTTCTAGAACTATTTTCTAAGAGCTGACAAAGCCAGTGAAATGAAAAGTTAATTTCCATATGAGTGGTTCGCTACTCTCCACAAGCTAGCCGAAGAACAACTAGCTCTGCATGATGATTTTTTGAAGTAAATTTATGAACAGCAACCCCCACGATAAGATTAACACCACTTTCAGAAGCTTCTCAAAATTACGTACTTCGGAGAGCAAGCTATAAAAAACGGGACTAAACCATACACCTCCTATAGGTTTGGAAAACTACAATTACATGGCCTATAACCTATCTCAACGCTTTTGGAAAGCTATTCCCTATAGATCGATGACCAGATAATTCATACTCATTGTTAATACACGAGGGTCATGAACCCTACCCGATTTCGCCCCATTTTATTCAGTGAATAATTTATATTTTCGATGTTCACATCATTTCATTAGACCTAATTCCCTTGCAAACCGATTATCAACCAGTTTTTTAAGCGTTTTAATTTCTTTCAATCTCGGCCAAAATATAATTCTCACATGAAACTATTTACGTGAGCTTTAAACCCACTCCGAACTTCCCGGAACAACCTCTGTATACGCTAAGCGTATTCATCTGGCCTCGCTTATCAACTATACTGTCTTTATAGTAGCTTTCATCTTAAGGTAACGCTGTGTAGCATTAATATTGTATGTTGGTGATCAAGGTCAACATTGTTATTACCATGAATTAGTCCTGTCGACATGAAGTAGCAGTTAGTTTACTGAGTATTGCGGCTCTTCTCCACTTTCCCTCAACCGGGTTTTATGCATGAAACTGCCAAAAACATTACTTTTATATCTTGACCTGAATCCGCGGTGGAAAAACTTGATTGGCTAAATTAGACTAGCCAAACTCAAGCAACACCGTCATAAATTCCAATCAACAATTCCAGCAGATGAAAACATTAGCCGAAACTACTGACAGTGGGGACATTTTTAAACAGTCGAACTAAGTTGAAGTCACTTGCAAAATTTTGCACAGAAAAAAAGTTCAACAAAATCGCTTCAACGGTATAAAGCGTTCAATGTTTTCGATAAATTCTGCTAACAGTTCCACCTGCTCGATTTGTAAGTCAATCAGGTTCATTGATATTGATTTCAGTTCGAAAATATGTAGAGATACTGATTTTGTGCCATAATTACTCGTAAGACAATTTGAAAAAAAAATAAAACTTGGAAGGATGGTTGAAAAGTGGAAAAGAGTCGGTATTGCAAATAGATATTTCCACAGGGAGTATAATTGTTCAAAATTTCTTGTTTATTCATTGCATTTTCACATCATTGCAAAAATACAAAGCTTCATTGCATTATTTCATTTTTGAAATAGTGCTTAAAGATCTAATATCAAATGTTGGGGAAGTAGTGTGTGCGCTCAGTTAGAAAAACAAACTGTGTAAAACAAGTTTAATAATGCGTATTTTTCGCTAAACACATAAAACAAGAATAAATAAACATCTTAAACGGTTTGCAGAATCGAGATCACAATATCAACTTGTTTCAGTACAAATTTTTGCATGATAAATTGGCTCAACCAGTGAATGTCCGTGAGACAAACTGGTGTTTTTAATGGTCAGCCTTAATTCAAGCTGAACGAATGAGAGCCAGAAAACAGTTAAAAACGGTCAATTAGGATGAGAACCCCTGTTTAAATTTTTGAATACATTGGCCCGTGGGGGATTCAAAACTACACTGGAAAGCTTTTGGTACATTTATTTTAGTCCGTTCGGCCATCCTGCCTTGTTAAGTTTCATATGCATTTAAATGAGATTAATGGTCGGCCGAGTGTGATCACGTATTGCGGTTAAAACGAGGGCGGATCGTGAGCAAACGCCATGTCCATAGTTTAGCTTAACGATTCTGGCGAGAAGGTAGTACCCACGTGGACTATCGGGCTCAATCACCAACAAGAGATCGCCTGTCTTAAGGGTGAAGTCAGACAAGGAGTGCCACAAGAAACGCTTGATTACTAAGGGAACATATTCTCGAAGCCAACGAGACCAAATAGCGTAAGCGTACGACTGCACTCGCACGTACCTTTTCTTGTAGTCGATGTGTTCCCCTGGTAAAAGCGAAGGAAATTTTGTGGCAGGCTGTCCAAGCAAAAGTGGTTTGGTGTAAACTCTTTTAACTCACGTGAATCGGTACTAACAGGAGTGATTGGCATAGAATTCAAAGCATACTCTACTAAGCAGAGTGTTGTTCCTAACAGCTCTTCAGTAGCTCGCCTACTGCCTAGTTAGTTTCAGAGCACGCGCTTTTTGCTTCGGATGAGGCACTCCCAGAAGCGGGTTGATTTTCCAAGCATCTTCTTTGTGGGAAAAAACGGTCGAAGCCATGCTGTCCCAGTTCTTGATGCAGGCAAGAAATTCGTGCCGTTATCCAACCAGATCGTACTTGGTGTACCGCGATGTGCAATGAACCGGTAAATGCCCATGACAAAGAACTAGAGTTCGAAGCTGGTACAACCTCCAGGTGTACAACCCTGGTGATGAGGCAATTGAACAAATCCACCTTTTTTCAGTAATGCTTTGAACCGAAACGCAAAGCGGTCCAAGGTAATCCACACCCATATGGTTAAAGTGCGGTTGCTTATATCCGAGACATTTGACAGGTAAATGGGACATAATTGGTTGAATGGTACATATTGTGTCAGCCTTGATGAAAAAGCTGATGTTGGAGAACTCAGGCCATCAAGCGGATTTGGATATTACGGCCGTCGAGTAGAATTGGGTGCATAGTATCAAACTTGATGTTCACTAAGAGAACACTCCGGCCGGATTAGCGAACTATCCCAGCGGGACCGATAAATGGAAAGTATACGGCAATTTTACTTCTGTTTGTAATAATTTTGCTAGCGGCGAGTGTTTTCAACTCAGCGGGGAAGGATTCTATCTGAGTAAGATGAATTAGTTTGTTTTCTGCAATATCAAGGTCAGTGAATTCGGTGATCCGTAAGTCCTTTCCGCGAACACGCTTATGTGAAGGCAGCATCCTCTATAGAAACGCGACAATTCTTTTATACCTCGTAAAGGAACTGAATCTTTCCCAATTGAACCCGTGTTTGGGATGATTAATGGATGTGCCATCGGCGTCGAAGGAAGATGATGTCTCCAAGCATTTAACGACATCAAAAGAAGTAGACTTTAAACGTGTATAAATGGACAATCAGAGGTGCTGGGACCAATAATCCAACTGCTATCCTTGAGGGATTATCTGGATTATCGCCGCTCATGTGTTTGTGCCACTCAACAATAGTGGTCGATTTGAGTATTTTACCGGTTACGGTTTCGCCTGATTTCGGATTACGGTTAGCGACGAATACTGGTAACTTGTCATAGATTGAACGGGTGGACATGATTAAACTTAACAGTAAGTGCTTTCAGTATAACAGCTTCAGCCGTGTGGCAATCAGAGCAGGTGGAAGTTCTAGCTCATGTGTAGATAGCGCTTTCATACACATGAGCTAGAACGCAAGCTTTACCAAAGTCGTGCAAGCAAAAAACCCAACCGCACAGAAAACGTCCTGCAAGCTATCACCGAATATGTGAAGCTCAGTTTGATCGACAAGTCCTAAGAAAAAACTGCGGGGAAATGTCAATTGCCTGAAGAGTGTGAGACCGTAGTGCCATTTGGGAAACTTATTTCTGATGGACTCCGGTAATTTTTCATCCCAACTTTGGTCACTTATTTTCCAAATAACTTAAAGCGAGAGACGGGCCTAACTGTGTATGGAGCTACTAACCCAACAGAGTCGAAAACAGAAGAGATGAAACTCAAGACGCTTCGTTGAGTTATTGCCTTATCCAGAGAATGAACCACAATTCTGCTGACAACCAATTTGTCTTTCACATTGTCCCACTTAAGAGCTAAGACGTGTGACGATTGTTTGACACCGTTTCATCTTTCTTTGACGGCGTAAGAAGGAGTTCCGTAAACCTCGGGATTCATTGCTTAATTAATTCACAAAACCAAATCACGTCTTATCTTAATTGCATTGCTAAAATCCGCAAACGAATCCAAATAATCTTCCATGTAAAATTTTTCATTTCCGACTGACTCAGTGTATATGTATATACTATCCTTTGGTGTTTTTTGCGATGTGCCGAATGTATGTCGTGTGTACTGGTTAATTACTGCATCGGATGTGGTATCCTCCCGCCACAAAAAAAAACGGAGCGAAGTTTGATCGCAGATGAGGACTCCTACCTGAAGGAACATACCCTCTATATCCGCGGAAATGGCGTAATTGTGTTGGCGGAGTCGCAAAAAAACTTTAAATTTTTTTTTAAGCAGGCCCGGACCCACCAATAGGGACTTATTTCATGATGTGCCGTGAAACTTAAAAGCCCCATTAAGGACTCGTCGATTCTTAACCGATTTCTCTGGGCTTAGGATGGGGTAATATGGAAGATACCACTCGCAATCGGAACGCTTATGTGGATCATGCGCTTCGACAGTAACGACATAGCTTTTCCTAATGTCCTAAATAATCGAGCCTGCATATCGTTCGGGCAGTTTAAAGTCTTAACCTAACCTTCGCTCAGATGTTTTAAATTGCGCGAGTGAAGAGTAATAACTATTTAGCAGACTGACTTTACTATCAATCCAAAGCATAAGCACAATGTCTCTTTAGCCAGGTTTCAGAATTAAAGCTGGATAGGCAAGTTTGTTCGCAGCGGAACGTGCATCAATTTTTTTTGAAAGCCCAATAAGATTCCAACTCGTACCAGGATTTTATCTACTCAGTTGAACAGAAATCTTCAACCACACACTTATAACACGAAGAAATAGAACCAACGCACGGCGGCAACAGACCACTTTCCGCCTAAACTATCGGTGGGCGAACGGAACAATGTGAACTCAGGGGGTCTCTTCTTGTCGTGGAAATTTTCTTGTCCTATAATAGCTAAGCCTTATTAATTCCACACACTCAGTAGCGGAGAGAGGTCAATTCGATGAATAATCTCGGTTCGGTTTAGCAGAAGACGTTGCGTAGTCTTCGTTGACTGGGTGATAACAAGTATAAGTATTATTGACAGTGTGCGGATCATTAAGACAACTTAAAAAAAAACTTGAAAGATGGTTGAAAAGTGGAAAAGAGTCGGTATTGCAAATATATATTTCCACAGGGAGTATTATTGTTCAAAATTTCTTGTTTATTCATTGCATTTTCACATCATTGCAAAAATACACAGCTTCATTGCATTATCACGTTGTTGAAATAGTGCTTAAAGATCTAATATCAAATAATGGGGAAGTAGTGTGTGCGCTCAGTTAGAAAAACAAACTGTGTAAAACAAGTTTAAAGATGCGTATTTTTCGCTAAACACATACAACAAGAATAAATAAACATCTTAAACGGTTTGCAGAATCGAGATCACAATATCAACTTGTTTCAGTACAAATTTTTGCATGATAAATTGGCTGAACCAGTGAATGTCCCTGAGAAAAATTGGTGTTTTTGATGGTCAGCCTTAATTCAAGCTGAACGAATGAGAACCAGAAAACAGTTAACAACGGTCAATTAGGATGAGAACCCTTGTTTAAATATTTGAATAATTTTGGCCCGTGGGGGATTCAAAACTACACTGGAATGCTCTACTTAGTTTTGGTACATTTATTTTAGTCCGTTCGGCCATCCTGCCTTGTTAAGTTTCATATGCATTTAAATGAGATTAATGGTCGGCCGAGTGTGATCACGTGTTGTGGTTTAAACAAGGGCGGATCGTGAGCAAACGCCATGTCCAAAGTTTAGCTTAACGATTCTGGCGAGAAGGTAGAACCCACGTGGACTATCGGGCTCAATCACCAACACGAGATCGCCTGTCTTCAGGGTGAAGTCAGACAAGGAGTGCCACAAGAACCGCTTGATTACTAAGGGAACATATTCTCGAAGCCAACGAGACCAAATAGCGTAAGCGTACGACTGCACTCGCACGTACCTTTTCTTGTAGTCGATGTGTTCCCCTGGTAAAATCGAAGGGAATTTTGTGGCAGGCTGTCCAAGCAAAAATGGCGTGGTGTAAACTCTTTTAACTCACGTGAATCGGTACTAACAGGAGTGATTGGCATAGAATTCAAAGCATGCTCTAATAAGCAGAGTGTTTTTCCTAACAGCTCTTCAGTAACTCGCCTACTGCCTAGTTAGTTTTAGAGCAGGCGCTTTTTGCTTTGGATGAGGCACTCCCAGAAGCGGGTTGATTTTCCAAGCATCTTCTTTGTGGGAAAAAACGGTCGAAGCCATGTTGTCCCAGTTCTTGATGCAGGCAAGAAATTCGTGCCGTTATCCACGATAGAAACGCGACAATTCTTTTATACCTCGTATAGGAACTGAATCTTTCTCAATTGAACCCGTGTTCGGGATGATTAATGGACGTGAAATCGGCGTCGAAGGAAGATGATGTCTCCAAGTATTTATCGACATCAAAAGAAGTAGACTTTAAACGTGTATAAATGGACAATCAGCAGTGCTGGGACCAATAATCCAACTGCTATCCTTGAGGGATTATCTGGATTATCGCCGCTCATGTGTTTGTGCCACTCAACAATAGTGGTCGATTTGAGTATTTTACCGGTTACGGTTTCGCCTGATTTCGGATTACGGTTAGCGACGAATACTGGTAACTTGTCATAGATTGAACGGGTGGACATGATTAAACTTAACAGTAAGTGCTTTCAGTATAACAGCTTCAGCCGTGTGGCAATCAGAGCAGCTGGAAGTTCTAGCTCATGTGTAGATAGCGCTTTCATAGGCGCGACGCGAGCTTTACCAAAGATGAAGGAGTTTGTGCGAACTCGAGAGTCGTGCAAGCAAAATCCCAACCGCACAGAAAACGTCCTGCAAGCTATCACCGAATATGTGAAGCTCAGTTTGATCGACAAAGTCTAAGAAAAAACTGCGGGGAAATTTCAGTTGCCTGAAGATTGTGAGACCGTAGTGCCATTTGGGAAACTTATTTCTGATGGATCCCGGTAATTTTTTATCCCAACTTTGGTCATTCAATTTCCAAATAACTTTCAGCAAGAGACGGGCCTAACTGTGTATGGAGCTACTAACCCAACAGAGTCGAAAACAGAAGAGATGAAACTCAAGACGCTTCGTTGAGTTATTGCCTTATCCAGAGAATGATCCACAAGTCTGCTGACAACCAATTTGTCTTTCACATTGTCCCACTTAAGAGCTAAGACGTGTGACGATTGTTTGGCACCGTTTCATCTTTCTTTGATGGCGTAAGAAGGAGTTCCGTAAACCTCGGGGTTCATTGCTTAATTAATTCACAAAACCAAATCACGTCCTATCTTAATTGCATTGCTAAAATCCGCAAACAAATCCAAATAACCTTCCAGGTAAAATTTTTCATTTCCGACTGACTCAGTGTATATGTATATACTATCCTTTGGTGTTTTTTGCGATGTGCCGAATGTATGTCGTGTGTACTGGTTAATTACTACATCGGATGTGGTATCCTCCCGCCACAAAAAAAACGGAGCGAAGTTTGATCGCAGACGAGGACTCCTACCTGAAGGAACATCCCTCTATATCCGCGGAAATGGCGTAATTGTGTTGGCGGAGTCGCAAAAAAACTTTAAATTTTTTTAAAGCAGGCCCGGACCCAGCAATAGGGACTTATTTCATGATGTGCCGTGAAACTTAAAAGCCCCATTAAGGACTCGTCGAATCTTAACCGGCTTCTCTGGGCTTAGGATGGGGTAATATGGAAGATACCACTCGCAATCGGAACGCTTATAAGGATCAAGCGCTTCGACAGTAACGACATAGTTTTTCCTAATGTCCTAAATAGTCGAGCCTGCGTATCGTTCGGGCAGTTTAAGGTCTTAACCTAACCTTCGCTCAGATGTTTTAAATTGCGCGAGTGAAAAACATAAGCACAATGTCTCTTTCGCCAGGTTTCAGAATTAAAGCGGGATAGGCAAATTTGTCCGCAGCGGAACGTGCATCAATTTTTTTTGAAAGCCCAATAAGATTCCAACTCGTACCAGGATTTTATCTACTCAGTTGAACAGAAATCTTCAACCACACACTTATAACACGAAGAAATAGAACCAACGCACGGCGGCAACAGACCACTCTCCGGCTAAACTATCGGTGGGCGAACGGAACAATGTGAACTCAGGGGGTTTCTTTTGTCGTGGAAATATTCTTGTCCTATAATAGCTAAGCCTTATTAATTCCACACACTCAGTAGCGGAGAGAGGTCAATTCGATGAATAATCTCGGTTCGGTTTAGCAGAAGACGTTGCGTAGTCTTCGATGACTGGGTGATAACAAGTATAAGTATTATTGACAGTGTGCGGATCATTAAGACAACTTAAAAAAATTAAAACTTGGAAAGATGGTTGAAAAGTGGAAAAGAGTCGGTATTGCAAATAGATATTTCCACAGGGAGTATAATTGTTCAAAATTTCTTGTTTATTCATTGCATTTTCACATCATTGCAAAAATACCAAGCTTCATTGCATTATCACATTGTTGAAAGAGTGCTTAAAGATCTAATATCAAATGTTGGGGAAGTAGTGTGTGCGCTCAGTTAGAAAAACAAACTGAGTAAAACAATTTAATAATGCGTATTTTTAGCTAAACACATACAACAAGAATAAATAAACATCTTAAACGGTTTGCAGAATCGAGATCACAATATCAACTTGTTTCAGTACAAATTTTTGCATGATAAATTGGCTCAACCAGTGAATGTCCCTGAGACGAATTGGTGTTTTTGATGTCAGCCTTAATTCAAGCTGAACGAATGAGAACCAGAAAACAGTTAAAAGCGGTCAATTAGGATGAGAACCCCTTGTTTAAATATTTGAATACATTGGCCCGTGGGGGATTCAAAACTACACTGGAATGCTCTACTTAGTTTTGGTATATTTATTTTAGTCCGTTCGGGCATCCTGCCTTGTTAAGTTTCATATGCATTTAAATGAGATTAATGGTCGGCCGAGTGAGATCACGTGTTGCGGTTTAAACAAGGGCGGATCGTGAGCAAACGCCATGTCCATAGTTTAGCTTAACGATTCTGGCGAGAAGGTAGTACCCACGTGGACTATCGGGCTCAATCACCAACACGAGAAGGCCTGTCTTAAGGGCGAAGTCAGACAAGGAGTGCCACAAGAAACGCTTTATTACTAAGGGAACATATTTTCGAAGCCAACGAGACCAAATAGCGTAAGCGTACGACTGCACTCGCACGTACCTTTTCTTGTAGTCGATGTGTTCCCCTGGTAAAAGCGAAGGAAATTTTGTGGCAGGCTGTCCAAGCAAAAATGGTTTGGTGTAAACTAATTTAACTCACGTGAATCGGTACTAACAGGAGTGATTGGCATAGAATTCAAAGCATGCTCTACTAAGCAGAGTGTTGTTCCTAACAGCTCTTCAGTAACTCGCCTACTGCCTAGTTAGTTTTAGAGCAGGCGCTTTTTGCTTTGGATGAGGCACTCCCAGAAGCGGGTTGATTTTCCAAGTATCTCCTTTGTGGGAAAAAACGGTCGAAGCCATGCTGTCCCAGTTCTTGATGCAGGCAAGTAATTTTTTTCCGCGCCAATGAAATTCGTGCCGTTATCCAACCAGATCGTACATGGTGTACCGCGATGTGCAATGAACCGGTAAATGCCCATGACAAAGAACTAGAGTCCAAAGCTGGTACAACCTCCAGGTGTACAACCCTGGTGATGAGGCAATTGAACAAATCCACCTTTTTTCAGTAATGCTTTGAACCGAAACGCAAAGCGGTCCAAGGTAATCCACACCCATACGGTAAAAGGGCGGTTGCTTATATCCGAGACATTTGACAGGTAAATGGGACATAATTGGTTGAATGGTACATATTGTGTCAGCCTTGATGAAAACGCTGATTTTGGAGAACTCAGGCCATCAAGCGGATTTGGATATTACGGCCGTCGAGTAGACTTGGGTGCATAGTATCAAACTTGGTGTTCACTAAGAGAACAATCCGACCGGATTAGCGAACTATCCCAGCGGGACCGTTAAATGGTAAGTATACGGCAATTTTATTTCTGTTTGTAATAGTTTTGCTAGCGGCGAGTGGTTTCAACTCAGCGGGGAATGATTCTATCTGAGTAAGATGAATTAGTTTGTTTTCTGCAATATCAAGGTCAGTGAATTCGGTGATCCGTAAGTCCTTTCCGCGAACACGCTTATGTGAAGGCAGCATCCTCTATAGAAACGCGACAATTCATTTATACCTCGTAAAGGAACTGAATCTTTCCCAATTGAACCCGCGTTCGGGATGATTAATGGATGTGACATCGGCGTCGAAGGAAGATGATGTCTCCAAGCATTTATCGACATCAAAAGAAGTAGACTTTAAACGTGTAAAAATGGACAATCAGCAGTGCTGGGACCAATAATCCAACTGCTATCCTTGAGTGATTATCTGGATTATCGCCGCTCATGTGTTTGTGCCACTCAACAATAGTGGTCGATTTGAGTATTTTACCGGTTACGGTTTCGCCTGATTTCGGATTACGGTTAGCGACGAATACTGGTAACTTGTCATAGATTAAACTGGTGGACATGATTAAACTTAACAGTAAGTGCTTTCAGTATAACAGCTTTCAGTCGTGTGGCAATCAGAGCAGCTGGAAGTTCTAGCTCATGTGTAGATAGCGCTTTCATAGGCGCGACGCGAGCTTTACCAAAGATGAAGGAGTTTGTGCGAACTCGAGAGTCGTGCAAGCAAAATCCCAACCGCACAGAAAACGTCCTGCAAGCTATCACCGAATATGTGAAGCTCAGTTTGATCGACAAAGTCTAAGAAAAAACTGCGGGGAAATTTCAGTTGCCTGAAGATTGTGAGACCGTAGTGCCATTTGGGAAACTTATTTCTGATGGATCCCGGTAATTTTTTATCCCAACTTTGGTCATTCAATTTCCAAATAACTTACAGCAAGAGACGGGCCTAACTGTGTATGGAGCTACTAACCCAACAGAGTCGAAAACAGAAGAGATGAAACTCAAGACGCTTCGTTGAGTTATTGCCTTATCCAGAGAATGATCCACAAGTCTGCTGACAACCAATTTGTCTTTCACATTGTCCCACTTAAGAGCTAAGACGTGTGACGATTGTTTGGCACCGTTTCATTTTTCTTTGATGGCGTAAGAAGGAGTTCCGTAAACCTCGGGGTTCATTGCTTAATTAATTCACAAAACCAAATCACGTCTTATCTTAATTGCATTGCTAAAATCCGCAAACGAATCCAAATAAACTTCCAGGTAAAATTTTTCATTTCCGGCTGACTCAGTGTATATGTATATACTATCCTTTGGTGTTTTTTGCGATGTGCCGAATGTATGTCGTGTGTACTGGTTAATTACTACATCGGATGTGGTATCCCCTCGCCACAAAAAAAACGGAGCGAAGTTTGATCGCAGACGAGGACTCCTACCTGAAGGAACATCCTCTATATCCACAAAAATGGCGTAATTGTGTTGGCGGAGTCGCAAAAAAACTTTTAAAAAATTTTTTTCAAGCAGGCCCGGACCCACCAATAGGGACTTATTTCATGATGTGCCGTGAAACCTAAAAAGCCCCATTAAGGACTCCTCGAATCTTAACCGGCTTCTCTGGGCTTACTATGGGGTAATATGGAAGATACCATTCGCAATCGGAACGCTTATGTGGATCATGCGCTTCGACAGTAATGACATAGCTTTTCCTAATGTCCTAAATAATCGAGCCTGCATATCGTTCGGGCAGTTTAAGGTCTTAACCTAACCTTCGCTCAGATGTTTCGAATTGCGCGAGTGAAGAGTAATAATTAATTTGCAGACTGACTTTACTATCAATCCAAAGCATAAGCACAATGTCTCTTTCGCCAGGTTTCAGAATTAAAGCTGGATAGGCAAGTTTGTCCGCAGCGGAACGTGCATCAATTTTTTTGAAAGCCCAATAAGATTCCAACTCGTACCAGGATTTTATCTACTCAGTTGAACAGAAATCTTCAACCACCCACTTATAACACGACGAAATAGAACCAACGCACGGCGGCAACATACCCTTTTCCGCCTAAACTATCGGTGGGCGAACGGAACAATGTGAACTCAGGGGGTCTCTTCTTGTCGTGGAAATATTCTTGTCCTATAATAGCTAAGCCTTATTAATTCCACACACTCAGTAGCGGAGAGAGGTCAATTCGATGAATAATCTCGGTTCGGTTTAGCAGAAGACGTTGCGTAGTCTTCGTTGACTGGGTGATAACCAGTATAAGTATTATTGACAGTGTGCGTATCATTAAGAAATAATTGACTGTGTATTGAATTACACGCTCTGAACACTAGTATACGGGACGGCTGTGTTACACGGTGAGACAACAGTTGTCACAATAAAAAAATCTGCATTACTACATTGAACAGTCGTGACGATTGGAGTTGCAGCTCGCAATCGCCATAAAAATTGCATCATTTGTATAGTAATTGTTGATATAATGTGACACGGTATGCGTTCCAAAAGGAACACTATATTTCCTCTGGACTGGCGGTGCATGGAAATGAGAAGCCGAAAGGAAAATTGGAGGTTGGTTTACTCCAGAAGATGAAAATTCACCACCAGCAAATACAGATGACAAAGAAACAAAACCCTTACCGGTTTGTGCCGGTATCATTGGGACAGGTAAGAATTCAGCCTGCCCGTTGGCAAAACTGTTATTAGTTATGTTTGAACTTATGGTCTGTAAAGGAACACTAGACGGTGGGGTTAACACGTCTGCACTAGAGTGCATATTGTTAACTGGGAATGAAACAAGTGAAACAGAAGTTTGCAATGGCAAAAAGCCCGCACTGTCAAACTGTGGCATATCCCGATGTTCATTACCATAAATTCCAGGGTCACTCAAGGCTATTTGCCCATGTTTATGATCAATAATTGTGTAAATTGTTGGAATGAGCTTGGCAGAAGTCGTCGGCTCTGAGGAAATTGGTATACGAATGAAGGCCAGCAAATTCTGCGCACTAACACTGTCAGGAGGTATCAGTGAGTTAACAGAGTCTACCCAAGCGGTAGTTCGATTGGTCGCAATTTTTGCAATGGGCTGAATACTCTTGTCAAGTTACTTGCATCTACCTTCTCGCTAACCTCAGATGAAATATCCTCGAGCTGAAACGCTTTTATTTCCATTTCATTTAATTGCATTTTATGACTTTCAGCTAGTTGTTGCAGTTCCGGTTGACATTGCTGAAACCTAAGACGAAGTTTTTGCTCTTTAATCTTAATAGAAACTTGATACAGCCTTTCCAGCTCCTCGTGGTGTCATTTTACCAAAGCTATTTCATGCCGCTTCTCTTTTGACGATACAGTGTCAACAGTCGACAGATTTACCAGACTTATGTGAGTCATGTTTTCAATTTTCCTCAGACATATTAGAGGCCTTAGACCTGTTTTTAAATAATCGCGCTTCTGGTTTTTCTGTTTTGTGCGAGCTATGGGATATCTCATATCTGGTTTCTTGTAAAGACCTCATGCTTCCTGTATTGCCCGGTGCTGGTACTGACAAAGCTTCAAGGCTCATCTTGTAACTCTGAGCTTCATGAATTACTTTTTCGTTCATTTCGTTCATTTCTCAAGTCAAAGAATTTGCTGAGCATTAATTTCTTCAGGGTTTTCCGTTTTTCCCGCTTGATCCAACCAGATCGTACTTGGTGTACCACGATCTGCAATGAACCGGTAAATGCCCATGACAGAGAACTAGAGTCCAAAGCTGGTGCAACCTCCAGGTGTACAACCCTGGTGATGAGGCAATTGAACAAATCCACCTTTTTTCAGTAATGCTTTGAACCGAAACGCAAAGCGGTCCAAGGTAATCCACACCCATATGGTCCAAGGTAATCCGAACCGTCGAGTAGAATTGGGTGCATAGTATCAAACTTGGTGTTCACTAAGAGAACAATCCGGCCGGATTAGCGAACTATCCCAGCGGGACCGATAAATGGAAAGTATACGGCAATTTTACTTCTGTTTGTAATAATTTTGCTAGCGGCGAGTGTTTTCAACTCAGCGGGGAAGGATTCTATCTGATTAAGATGAATTAGTTTGTTTTCTGCAATATCAAGGTCAGTGAATTTGGTGATCCGTAAGTCCTTTCCGCGAACACGCTTATGTGAAGGCAACATCCTCTATAGAAACGCGACAATTCTTTTATACCTCGTAAAGGGACTGAATCTTTCCCAGTTGAACCCGTTTTCGGGATGATTAATGGATGTGACATCGGCGTTGAAGGAAGATGATGTCTCCAAGCATTTATCGACATCAAAAGAATTAGACTTTAAACGTGTATAAATGGACAATCAGCAGTGCAGGGACCAATAATCCAACTGCTATCCTTGAGGGATTATCTGGATTATTGTCGCTCATGAGTTTGTGCCACTCAACAATAGTGGTCGAATTGAGTATTTTGCCGGTTACGGTTTCGCCTGATTTCGGATTACGCTTAGCGACGAATACTGGTAATTTGTCATAGATTAAACGGGTGGACATGATTAAACTTAACAGTAAGTGCTTTCAGTATAACAGCTTTCAGTCGTGTGGCAATCAGAGCAGCTGGAAGTTCTAGCTCATGTGTAGATAGCGCTTTCATAGGCGCGACGCGAGCTTTACCAAAGATGAAGGAGTTTTGTGCGAACTCGAGAGTCGTGCAAGCAAAAAACCCAACCGCACAGAAAACGACCTGCAAGCTATCACCGAATATGTGAAGCTCAGTTTGAACGACAAGTTCTAAGAAAAAACTGCGGGGAAGTGTCAGTTGCCTGAAGAGTGTGAGACCGTATTGCCATTTGGGAAACTTATTGCTGATGGATTCCGGTAATTTTTCATCCCAACTTTGGTCACTGATTTTCCAAATAACTTAAAGCAAGAGACGGGCCTAACTGTGTATGGAGCTAATAACCCAACAGAGTCGAAAACAGAAGAGATGAAACTCAAGACGCTTCGTTGAGTTATTGCCTTATCCAGAGAATGATCCACAACTCTGCTGACAACCAATTTGTCTTTCACATTGTCCCACTTAAGAGCTAAGACGTGTGACGATTGTTTGGCACCGTTTCATCTTTCTTTGATGGCGTAAGAAGGAGTTACGTAAACCTCGGGGTTCGTTGCTTAATTAATTCACAAAACCAAATCACATCTTATCTTAATTGCAGGGCTAAAATCCGCAAACGAATCCAAATAATCTTCCAGGTAAAATTTTTCATTTCCGACTGACTCAGTGTATATGTATACACTATCCTTTGGTGTTTTTTGCGATGTGCCGAATGTATGTCGTGTGTACTGGTTAATTACTACCTCGGATGTGGTATCCGCCCGCCCCCAAAAAAAACGGAGCGAAGTTTGATCGCAGACGAGGACTCCTACCTGAAGGAACATACCCTCTATATCCGCGGAAATGGCGTAATTGAGTTGGCGGAGTCGCAAAAAAACTTTAATTTTTTTTTAAAGCAGGCCCGGACCCAGCAATAGGGACTTATTTCATGATGTGCTGTGAAACCTAAAAGCCCCATTAAGGACTCGTCGAATCTTAACCGGCTTCTCTGCGCTTACGATGGGGTAATATGGAAGATACCACTCGCAATCGGAACGCTTATGTGGATCATGCGCTTCGACAGTAACGACATAGCTTTTCCTAATGTCCTAAATAATCGTTCGGGCAGTTTAAGGTCTTAACGTAACCTTCGCTCAGATGTTTCAAATTGCGCGAGTAAAAAGCATAAGCACAATGTCTCTTTCGCCAGGTTTCAGAATTAAAGCTGGATAGGCAAATTTGTCCGCAGCGGAACGTGCATCAATTTTTTTTGAAAGCCCAATAAGATTCCAACTCGTACCAGGATTTTATCTACTCAGTTGAACGGAAATCTTCAACCACCCACTTATAACACGACGAAATAGAACCAACGCACGGCGGCAACATACCCTTTTCCGCCTAAACTATCGGTGGGCGAACGGAACAATGTGAACTCAGGGGGTCTCTTCTTGTCGTGGAAATATTCTTGTCCTATAATAGCTAAGCCTTATTAATTCCACACACTCAGTAGCGGAGAGAGGTCAATTCGATGAATAATCTCGGTTCGGTTTAGCAGAAGACGTTGCGTAGTCTTCGTTGACTGGGTGATAACCAGTATAAGTATTATTGACAGTGTGCGTATCATTAAGAAATAATTGACTGTGTATTGAATTACACGCTCTGAACACTAGTATACGGGACGGCTGTGTTACACGGTGAGACAACAGTTGTCACAATAAAAAAATCTGCATTACTACATTGAACAGTCGTGACGATTGGAGTTGCAGCTCGCAATCGCCATAAAAATTGCATCATTTGTATAGTAATTGTTGATATAATGTGACACGGTATGCGTTCCAAAAGGAACACTATATTTCCTCTGGACTGGCGGTGCATGGAAATGAGAAGCCGAAAGGAAAATTGGAGGTTGGTTTACTCCAGAAGATGAAAATTCACCACCAGCAAATACAGATGACAAAGAAACAAAACCCTTACCGGTTTGTGCCGGTATCATTGGGACAGGTAAGAATTCAGCCTGCCCGTTGGCAAAACTGTTATTAGTTATGTTTGAACTTATGGTCTGTAAAGGAACACTAGACGGTGGGGTTAACACGTCTGCACTAGAGTGCATATTGTTAACTGGGAATGAAACAAGTGAAACAGAAGTTTGCAATGGCAAAAAGCCCGCACTGTCAAACTGTGGCATATCCCGATGTTCATTACCATAAATTCCAGGGTCACTCAAGGCTATTTGCCCATGTTTATGATCAATAATTGTGTAAATTGTTGGAATGAGCTTGGCAGAAGTCGTCGGCTCTGAGGAAATTGGTATACGAATGAAGGCCAGCAAATTCTGCGCACTAACACTGTCAGGAGGTATCAGTGAGTTAACAGAGTCTACCCAAGCGGTAGTTCGATTGGTCGCAATTTTTGCAATGGGCTGAATACTCTTGTCAAGTTACTTGCATCTACCTTCTCGCTAACCTCAGATGAAATATCCTCGAGCTGAAACGCTTTTATTTCCATTTCATTTAATTGCATTTTATGACTTTCAGCTAGTTGTTGCAGTTCCGGTTGACATTGCTGAAACCTAAGACGAAGTTTTTGCTCTTTAATCTTAATAGAAACTTGATACAGCCTTTCCAGCTCCTCGTGGTGTCATTTTACTAAAGCTATTTCATGCCGCTTCTCTTTTGACGATACAGTGTCAACAGTCGACAGATTTACCAGACTTATGTGAGTCATGTTTTCAATTTTCCTCAGACATATTAGAGGCCTTAGACCTGTTTTTAAATAATCGCGCTTCTTGTTTTTCTGTTTTGTGCGAGCTATGGGATATCTCATATCTGGTTTCTTGTAAAGACCTCATGCTTCCTGTATTGCCCGGTGCTGGTACTGACAAAGCTTCAAGGCTCATCTTGTAACTCTGAGCTTCATGAATTACTTTTTCGTTCATTTCGTTCATTTCTCAAGTCAAAGAATTTGCTGAGCATTAATTTCTTCAGGGTTTTCCGTTTTTCCCGCTTGATCCAACCAGATCGTACTTGGTGTACCACGATCTGCAATGAACCGGTAAATGCCCATGACAGAGAACTAGAGTCCAAAGCTGGTGCAACCTCCAGGTGTACAACCCTGGTGATGAGGCAATTGAACAAATCCACCTTTTTTCAGTAATGCTTTGAACCGAAACGCAAAGCGGTCCAAGGTAATCCACACCCATATGGTCCAAGGTAATCCGAACCGTCGAGTAGAATTGGGTGCATAGTATCAAACTTGGTGTTCACTAAGAGAACAATCCGGCCGGATTAGCGAACTATCCCAGCGGGACCGATAAATGGAAAGTATACGGCAATTTTACTTCTGTTTGTAATAATTTTGCTAGCGGCGAGTGTTTTCAACTCAGCGGGGAAGGATTCTATCTGATTAAGATGAATTAGTTTGTTTTCTGCAATATCAAGGTCAGTGAATTTGGTGATCCGTAAGTCCTTTCCGCGAACACGCTTATGTGAAGGCAACATCCTCTATAGAAACGCGACAATTCTTTTATACCTCGTAAAGGGACTGAATCTTTCCCAGTTGAACCCGTTTTCGGGATGATTAATGGATGTGACATCGGCGTTGAAGGAAGATGATGTCTCCAAGCATTTATCGACATCAAAAGAATTAGACTTTAAACGTGTATAAATGGACAATCAGCAGTGCAGGGACCAATAATCCAACTGCTATCCTTGAGGGATTATCTGGATTATTGTCGCTCATGAGTTTGTGCCACTCAACAATAGTGGTCGAATTGAGTATTTTGCCGGTTACGGTTTCGCCTGATTTCGGATTACGCTTAGCGACGAATACTGGTAATTTGTCATAGATTAAACGGGTGGACATGATTAAACTTAACAGTAAGTGCTTTCAGTATAACAGCTTTCAGTCGTGTGGCAATCAGAGCAGCTGGAAGTTCTAGCTCATGTGTAGATAGCGCTTTCATAGGCGCGACGCGAGCTTTACCAAGGATGAAGGAGTTTTGTGCGAACTCGAGAGTCGTGCAAGCAAAAAACCCAACCGCACAGAAAACGACCTGCAAGCTATCACCGAATATGTGAAGCTCAGTTTGAACGACAAGTTCTAAGAAAAAACTGCGGGGAAGTGTCAGTTGCCTGAAGAGTGTGAGACCGTATTGCCATTTGGGAAACTTATTGCTGATGGATTCCGGTAATTTTTCATCCCAACTTTGGTCACTGATTTTCCAAATAACTTAAAGCAAGAGACGGGCCTAACTGTGTATGGAGCTAATAACCCAACAGAGTCGAAAACAGAAGAGATGAAACTCAAGACGCTTCGTTGAGTTATTGCCTTATCCAGAGAATGATCCACAACTCTGCTGACAACCAAATTGTCTTTCACATTGTCCCACTTAAGAGCTAAGACGTGTGACGATTGTTTGGCACCGTTTCATCTTTCTTTGATGGCGTAAGAAGGAGTTACGTAAACCTCGGGGTTCGTTGCTTAATTAATTCACAAAACCAAATCACATCTTATCTTAATTGCAGGGCTAAAATCCGCAAACGAATCCAAATAATCTTCCAGGTAAAATTTTTCATTTCCGACTGACTCAGTGTATATGTATACACTATCCTTTGGTGTTTTTTGCGATGTGCCGAATGTATGTCGTGTGTACTGGTTAATTACTACCTCGGATGTGGTATCCGCCCGCCCCAAAAAAAAACGGAGCGAAGTTTGATCGCAGACGAGGACTCCTACCTGAAGGAACATACCCTCTATATCCGCGGAAATGGCGTAATTGAGTTGGCGGAGTCGCAAAAAAACTTTAATTTTTTTTAAAGCAGGCCCGGACCCAGCAATAGGGACTTATTTCATGATGTGCTGTGAAACCTAAAAGCCCCATTAAGGACTCGTCGAATCTTAACCGGCTTCTCTGCGCTTACGATGGGGTAATATGGAAGATACCACTCGCAATCGGAACGCTTATGTGGATCATGCGCTTCGACAGTAACGACATAGCTTTTCCTAATGTCCTAAATAATCGTTCGGGCAGTTTAAGGTCTTAACGTAACCTTCGCTCAGATGTTTCAAATTGCGCGAGTAAAAAGCATAAGCACAATGTCTCTTTCGCCAGGTTTCAGAATTAAAGCTGGATAGGCAAATTTGTCCGCAGCGGAACGTGCATCAATTTTTTTTGAAAGCCCAATAAGATTCCAACTCGTACCAGGATTTTATCTACTCAGTTGAACAGATATCTTCAACCACACACTTATAACACGAAGAAATAGAACCAACGCACGGCGGCAACAGACCACTTTCCGCCTAAACTATCGGTGGGCGAACGGAACAATGTGAACTCAGGGGGTCTCTTCTTGTCGTGGAAATATTCTTGTCCTATAATAGCTAAGCCTTATTAATTCCACACACTCAGTAGCGGAGAGAGGTCAATTCGATGAATAATCTCGGTTCGGTGTAGCAGAAGACGTTGCGTAGTCTTCGTTGACTGGGTGATAACCAGTATAAGTATTATTGACAGTGTGCGGATCATTAAGAATTAATTGACTGAGTATTGAGTTACACGCTCTGAACACTAGTATACGGGACGACTGTGTTACACAGTGGGACAACAGTTGTCACAATAAAAAAAATCTGCATTACTACATTGAACAGTCGTGACGATTGGAGTTGCAGCTCGCAATCGCCATAAAATTTACATCATTTGTATAGTAATTGTTGCTATAATGTGACACGGTATGCGTTCCAAAAGGAACACTATGTTTCCTCTGGACTGGCGGTGCATGGAAATGAGAAGCCGAAAGGAAAATTGGCGGTTGGTTTACTCCAGAAGATGAAAATTCAACACCAGCAAATACAGATGACAAAGAAACAAAACCCTTACCGGTTTGTGCCGGTATCATTGGGACAGGTAAGAATTCAGCCTGCCCGTTGGCAAAACTGTTATTAGTTATGTTTGAACTTATGGTCTGTAAAGGAACAGCAGACGGTGGGGTTAACACGTCTGCACTAGAACGCATATTGTTAACTGGGAATGAAACAAGTGGAACAGAAGTTTGCAATGGCAAAAAGCCCGCACTGTCAAACTGCGGCATATCCCGATGTTCATTACTATAAATTCCAGGGTCACTCAAGGCTATGTGCCCATAGTTATGATCAATAATTGTGTAAATTGTTGGAATGAGCTTGGCAGAAGTCGTCGGTTCTGAGGAAATTGGTATACGAATGAAGGCCAGCAAACTCTGCGCACTAACACTGTCAGGAGGTATCTGTGAGTTAACAGAGTCTACCCAAGCGGTAGTTCGATTGGTGGCAACTTTTGCAATGGGCTGAATACTCTTGTCAAGTTACTTGCATCTACCTTCTCGCTAACCTCAGATGAAATATCCTCGAGCTGAAACGCTTTTATTTCCATTTCGTATAATTACATTTTATGACTTTCAGCTAGTTGTTGCAGTTCCGGTTGACATTGCTGAAACCTAAGACGAAGCTTTTGCTCTTTAATCTTAATTGAAACTTGATAAAGCCTTTCCAGCTCCTCGTGGCGTCATTTTACCAAGCTAATTCATGCCGTTTCTCTTTTGACGATACAGTGTCAACAGTCGACATATTTACCAGACTTATGTGAGTCATGTTTTCATTTTTCCTCAGACATATTAGAGACCTTAGACCTGTTTTTAAATAATCGCGCTTCTGGTTTTTCTGTTTTGTGCGAGCTATGGGATATCTCATAACTGGTTTCTGGTAAAGACCTCATGCTTCCTGTATTGCCCGGTGCTGGTACTGACAAAGCTTCAAGGCTCATCTTGTAACTCTGAGCTTCATGAATTACTTTATCGTTCATTTCAGTTACTTTCTCAAGTCAAAGAATTTGCTGAGCATTGATTTCTTCAGGGTTTTCCGTTTTTCCCGCTACTTCAATTATTTGCTCATTTACGTCGACAGCCTTTTCTGAAGCAATTTCAAAATTGTAAACAGCATCATCATTTTTTGCAGTGCGACTACTATTCTCATTGTATTCGAGGTATAACAAGTGACCCAGAAAGCAGCTCGTTTTCTAGATTTACCCGTATTTGAACTAACTTGTAATTCTTCTTTTGTAATTAGTCATCCATGTTCTCAATAATTGACACCATTTTAAGGATGTTCACTTAATAGGAAAAACTAACTTAAATGAGACACTGTATCAATAATTAAATCTTTTTAATATATCAACCTTAGTAAACAAAATGAGGTAACATTACGCCTCAAAGCTTACGCATGGAGCGTAAATAATTCAGTTTTTCGAGCTTTAAGTGGTAAGCTGTTACAATTTTTACGCGTTTTAAGGATGTTAAGATTAACGCTAAAATGTTTTAGAAGGAGAGTAGTCTTTAACTCAAGGAAAGGAGTCTGTTAAAGCTCTTTGTACTTCCCAATTAAAACCTGGTCCTTAGCCTTATGCTAAGAGATAAAGTCTTTGACGACGTTCAGAACGAGAGTATCTGTTGAAACTAAACTTTCCTCTATATGCTCAGTTCAGTTGCGTCTACAGTATACGATCGCAGTAATATTTGTCTTATACTGTAACAACTAACTGATAAGCGCTCACTACTCAAATTGCAGTGGTTGTTGCTGCGGTGCCTACTTATACACTTATTAAAGACCTCCATTTTGGCTGGCAGACCCTAAAATTTTAAAAAGTTGCCGAAGATATCCTGTGATCTGACTAATAACTGAATATCAAATATAATACGAAGAAATATGCAGACTAGCGTTCGAATTTTATTCTTTAAATCGCCACACTGTCATTTAAATATGATCTTTCAAAATTGTCATTACATCATATTAAAAACAATAAAATCACAGATTAATTGGATACTGCTGTAGCAGTGCCACAGCGCACTTGGCGCCAAAATATCATACTTTTCAGGTGAAGGAGAGAGCGCGCCTAAAAATCCAAGGTTTTGGTCAAAACGGTCCAAAAAGAGCCTGAAAACGCTTCTATGGACTTTTTTTTTCAAAATAGCGTCTTTTAGTGCTTTTGGAAAGCTCAGAAAATCATTGTGGTTGACCTAAAAAATTTGAAAAAATCTTCTTAAATTTCTTTGAAAAACTGCCCCACGAGAAAATTCTACACTAGGGGAAAAAGTTAAGAGCAACTTCAGGATTTACTCTCTAAAATGCCTGTTTTCAATGTACAAATTGGACAACTTTTCTTCGAATTTCAGTAAAATTCTTTAATATGACCGAGAGCAAATGAGTACCCGGAGTGGCAAAAATGAATATATGTACAGATTTACGTAAATCTAGAATCGATATACTTGCAACCAATTTGCGTACGAAAATTGTATCCAGATTTTATACAGATGGAATCTATTTTTTCCACCAAAAGGAACGAATTTTAGTACCAAAATGATCGATTTTTCTATTTTATAAAACCTTCATACAATTTATGAAGAATCTGCATATAGTCAGTGTATAACCTTCATACAATAAAACCTGTAGATAACCTATCTAAATTTTTACCGTTTCAAAAGATCCCTCTAACATTTTGCAATCTAGACATTACCGCGGCAAAAGAAGAAATTTTTTTGCACAATTTCCTCAAATGTCATTAAAGATCCATCTTTTCAGCGCAATTTTCAAAACAAACATCCATGAAAAATTAGAGAAATTAGTTAAGAGCAATAAGTTATCGCTGCAAGTTGTTTCCTCGAAAGTGATTTTTAATTTTCATTTAGATCATACATCAGTACAAAATTTCATTGAAAAGCCTATATTATAATTTTGTTTCATGTACTCATATTATCTGATTGGCGAGAGTGTGGAGAAAATCAGTATATAATCTGTATATAAGTTGTTTATAGTCTGTATATAATCATTATATAATCCGTACCTAGTCTGTATATAATCTGTATATAATCTGTATATAATCACTTTATAATCCGTAGATAATCTTTAGATAATTTTTTTACAATCAGTATAGACTTTTTGCAAAGCAAAATGCATTATAATCGATTAATAGAACTTAACAAACGAAGTTTTACTATATAAAATTACAACAGTTCTGAAATCGAATTTTAGTAGATAATCAATTTTATCCGTTTTTGTCACTGCGGGCAGAGCTGTCGTCTGTGAAAGTATCAAAATTTGATATCAATGACATAACAATGTAATCCAGGTCTTAGAATGCCAGTTTTCCTCAGCTGCACTAAGTTTTGCATCGTAGTGAAATCTTTCATGAATAAGCGGAGTCAAAAGTCTGTTCATGCAACATGAAACATTCTTAGCGAAAAAATGAAAACAATCAGTGTGAAACTTTTACTAAACTCGGAGGTTTGTTACTTATTCACGCAAAGTGATAATTTTTTTTTCAGACTAGAAAAACTGGCCTTTTCAGACCCGGATTACATTGGTAAGTCATTGAAACTAAAGACTGATACTTTGTCAGATGGTAGCTCTGCTCATTTGCTGTCGGTCAAACTAAAAATTTTTTACAGAATTTTGAAAATAAAAATCGTGGAAATTGTACATCGCAAACAAGCATTTTACAGAGTAAAGTCTATAAATCTTTTCAGCGCAATTTTCAAAACAAACTTCCATGAAAAATTAGAGAAATTAGTATAGAGCAATAAGTTATGGCTTCAAGTTGTTTCCTCAAAAGTAATTTTTAAATTTTTTTTAGATCATACATCAGTAAAAAATTTCATTGAAAAGCCTATATTATAATTTTGTTTCATGTACTCATATTATCTGATTGGCGAAAGTGTGGAGAAAATCAGTATATAATCTGTATATAAGTTGTTTATAGTCTGTATATAATCATTATATAATCTGTATCTAGTCTGTATATAATCTGTATTTAATCTGTATATAATCACTATATAATCCGTAGATAATCTTTAGATAATTTTTTCACAATCAGTATAGACTTTTTGCAAAGCTAAATGCATGATAATCGATTAATAGAACTTAACAAACGAAGTTTTACTATATAAATTTACAACAGTTCTGAAATCAATTTTCAGTAGATAATCAATTTTCATCCATTTTTGTCACTGCGGGCAGAGCTGCCGTCTGTGAAAGTATCAAAATTTGATATCAATGACCTAACAATGTAATCCAGGTCTTAGATTGCCAGTTTTCCTCACCTGCACTAAGTTTTGCATCGTAGTGAAATCTTTCATGAATAAGCGGAGTCAAAAGTCTGTTCATGCAACATGAAACATTCTCAGCGAAAAAATGAAAACAATCAGTGTGAAACTTTTACTAAACTCGGAGGTTTGTTACTTATTCACGCAAAGTGATAATTTTTTTTTCAGACAAGGAAAACTGGCCTTTTCAGACCCGGATTACATTGGTAAGTCATTGAAACCAAAGACTGATACTTTGTCAGATGGTAGCTCTGCTCATTTGCTGTCGGTCAAACAAAATTTTTTTTTTACAGAACTTCGAAAAAAAAAGTTGTGGAAATTGTACATTGCAAACAAGCATTCTACAGAGTAAAATCTATAGAATTATGATGCATTTTATCCACTAATGTATATCCACCCCTGAATCTCAGATCGGTCGAGTCAAAAACTACAAGCTAACTTTTTCTTTTGTTACACAGGGCCACCAAATTTATTCAACCAAGATCTTTGTCAGATCTAGAAAAAATCTACGACTACTTCCCAGAAAATCTTGGAGTCTTCAAAAAATTTTGGAGACTCCCTCATTTACTCCGCCATCTCTTCGCTTATTATAAATGTGAGAGGCGCAGCTATCAGGAATGTCTACTCCCTCGAACCAATACCGCCCGGACTCTGGAAGCCTGGTGAGCCGAACAATGCTTATGGGAAACTGTATCTAGTCTGTATATAATCTGTATATAATCTGTATATAATCACTTTATAATCCGTAGATAATCTTTAGATAATTTTTTTACAATCAGTATAGACTTTTTGCAAAGCAAAATGCATTATAATCGATTAATAGAACTTAACAAACGAAGTTTTACTATATAAAATTACAACAGTTCTGAAATCGAATTTTAGTAGATAATCAATTTTTATCCGTTTTTGTCACTGCGGGCAGAGCTGCCGTCTGTGAAAGTATCAAAATTTGATATCAATGACATAACAATGTAATCCAGGTCTTAGAATGCCAGTTTTCCTCAGCTGCACTAAGTTTTGCATCGTAGTGAAATCTTTCATGAATAAGCGGAGTCAAAAGTCTGTTCATGCAACATGAAACATTCTTAGCGAAAAAATGAAAACAATCAGTGTGAAACTTTTACTAAACTCGGAGGTTTGTTACTTATTCACGCAAAGTGATAATTTTTTTTCAGACTAGAAAAACTGGCCTTTTCAGACCCGGATTACATTGGTAAGTCATTGAAACTAAAGACTGATACTTTGTCAGATGGTAGCTCTGCTCATTTGCTGTCGGTCAAACTAAAAATTTTTTACAGAATTTTGAAAATAAAAATCGTGGAAATTGTACATCGCAAACAAGCATTTTACAGAGTAAAGTCTATAAATCTTTTCAGCGCAATTTTCAAAACAAACTTCCATGAAAAATTAGAGAAATTAGTATAGAGCAATAAGTTATGGCTTCAAGTTGTTTCCTCAAATGTAATTTTTAAATTTTTTTTAGATCATACATCAGTAAAAAATTTCATTGAAAAGCCTATATTATAATTTTGTTTCATGTACTCATATTATCTGATTGGCGAAAGTGTGGAGAAAATCAGTATATAATCTGTATATAAGTTGTTTATAGTCTGTATATAATCATTATATAATCTGTATCTAGTCTGTATATAATCTGTATTTAATCTGTATATAATCACTATATAATCCGTAGATAATCTTTAGATAATTTTTTCACAATCAGTATAGACTTTTTGCAAAGCTAAATGCATGATAATCGATTAATAGAACTTAACAAACGAAGTTTTACTATATAAATTTACAACAGTTCTGAAATCAATTTTCAGTAGATAATCAATTTTCATCCATTTTTGTCACTGCGGGCAGAGCTGCCGTCTGTGAAAGTATCAAAATTTGATATCAATGACCTAACAATGTAATCCAGGTCTTAGATTGCCAGTTTTCCTCACCTGCACTAAGTTTTGCATCGTAGTGAAATCTTTCATGAATAAGCGGAGTCAAAAGTCTGTTCATGCAACATGAAACATTCTCAGCGAAAAAATGAAAACAATCAGTGTGAAACTTTTACTAAACTCGGAGGTTTGTTACTTATTCACGCAAAGTGATAATTTTTTTTTCAGACAAGGAAAACTGGCCTTTTCAGACCCGGATTACATTGGTAAGTCATTGAAACCAAAGACTGATACTTTGTCAGATGGTAGCTCTGCTCATTTGCTGTCGGTCAAACAAAAAATTTTTTTTTACAGAACTTCGAAAAAAAAAGTTGTGGAAATTGTACATTGCAAACAAGCATTCTACAGAGTAAAATCTATAGAATTATGATGCATTTTATCCACTAATGTATATCCACCCCTGAATCTCAGATCGGTCGAGTCAAAAACTACAAGCTAACTTTTTCTTTTGTTACACAGGGCCACCAAATTTATTCAACCAAGATCTTTGTCAGATCTAGAAAAAATCTACGACTACTTCCCAGAAAATCTTGGAGTCTTCAAAAAATTTTGGAGACTCCCTCATTTACTCCGCCATCTCTTCGCTTATTATAAATGTGAGAGGCGCAGCTATCAGGAATGTCTACTCCCTCGAACCAATACCGCCCGGACTCTGGAAGCCTGGTGAGCCGAACAATGCTTATGGGAAACTTTGCACGGCCGTATGGGGAAAACTCAGAAAAACAAATGATGCCCCTGCTACGAAAACCAGACCTTTCTGTGTCAATTTGAGCTCAAATAAAAGAAGAAAAAAATAAAAAATTCTTTTCGTCTTTTTTGTATGGGTTGTATAGTTAATGATATTGAACATGCCCGGCGGTAAAAGTGTGAAAGGTTTTGTAAACTTAGTTTCAATTGAATTTTTCTGAAAACACATTAATTTGGGCCTTTTCAGGATTCTTACTTCAAAATTGTGGGAAAAAAATCTAAATTTGATTGTGAAATTTGACTAGGTTGACAAGGGAAAAAATTTAGGTCAATGAAGCTATTTTTAGGGCTCATTAAATGATTCTTTTCATAAATGTTTTTTGGCTCTTTTTCACTCACACTCCGCCACATTTAGCTTTTCGGTTTTCCTAGTGCTTGACGAGTTAAACCCTTGAGCCTAAAGACGTTTTATTCCATATTTAAAAATCATAAATTTTGACAACAACCTAAACAGTATCCGTGAGGAGATGATTGAGATAGCTACGTTTTGAGCCTTCTAAACAAGCTTCACATAGGCTTATTTTGGAATAGTTTTCGTGCAGGTCCTCACATCCCCCATATGTAGTAACAGAAAAACTTGTTTTTCTTGACCTAATTTTTCGGGATAACACTATAACAATCTGATAATGCGAAAAACATTTTTACTAGTAAAAGTTACAGGGGGTGGAAGGGGAGATCAGAACTTTTGTTACTTTAATCATTTTTCATTAGAAAGGCTATTTTTTACGGGCTATAGTTTCCTATAGAGGCTACACGTATCGAACAAAATCTTCAATTCCTGCAAGAAAAAACTTAACTTCAAATCTAACCAGAAAGTTTTGTTGAAAAATTACATAGAGCAGAATTTCTTTATTTTGATCTTGTTTCTGATCAGAATACATTTAATCATTTTTATTGGAAAGGCTATTTTTTGCGGGCTATGTTTTCCTATAGAGGCTACACGTATCGAACAAAATCTTCATTTCATCCAAGAAAAAACGTCAGTATATAATCAGCTTATAGTGATTATATATAGTGATATAGTGACAGTATATAATCAGTATATAATCTGTATATAAGTTGTTTATAGTCTGTATATAACCATTATATAATCTGTACCTAGTCTGTATATAATTTGTATATAATCTGTATATAATCACTATATAATCCGTAGATAATCTTTAGATAAGTTTTTTACAATAAGTTCAGACTTTTTGCAAAGCTAAATGCATGATAATTGATTAATAGAACTTAACAAACGAAGTTTTACCATATAAATTTACAACAGTTCTGAAATCAATTTTCAGTAGATAATCAATTTTTATCCATTTTTGTCACTGCGGGCAGAGCTGTCGTCTGTGAAAGTATCAAAATTCGATATCAATGACCTAACAATGTAATACCGGTCTTAGAATGCCAGTTTTCCTCACCTGCACTAAGTTTTGCATCGTAGTGAAATCTTTCATGAATAAGCGGAGTCAAAAGTCTGTTCATGCAACATGAAACATTCTCAGCGAAAAAATGAAAACAATCAGTGTGAAACTTTTGCCAAACTCGGAGGTTTGTTACTTATTCACGCAAAGTGATATTTTTTTTTTTCAGACAAGGAAAGTTATTGAAACCAAAGACTGATACTTTGTCAGATGGTAGCTCTGCTCATTTGCTGTCGGTCAAACTAAAATTTTTTTTACAGAATTTCGAAAAAAAAGTTGTGGAAATTGTACATTGCAAACACGCATTTTACAGAGTAAAATCTATAGAATTATGACGCATTTTATCCACTAATGTATATCCACCCCTGAATCTCAGATCGGTCGAGTCAAAAACTAAAAGCTAACATTTTCTTTTGTTACACAGGGCCACCAAATTTTTTCAACCAAGGTCTTTGTCAGAACTAGAAAAAATCTACGACTACCTAGCAGAAAATTTTGGAGTCTTCAAAAATTTTGGAGACTCCCTCATTTACTCCGCCATCTCTTCGCTTATTATAAATGTGAGAGGCGCAGCTATCAGGAATGTCTACTCCCTCGAACCAATACCGCCCGGACTCTGGAAGCCTGGTGAGCCAAACAATGCTTATGGGAAAATTTGCACGGCCGTATGGGGAAAATTCAGAAAAACAAATGATGCCCCTGCTACGAAAGCCAGACCTTTCTGTGTCAATTTGAGCTCAAATAAAAGAAGAAAAAAAATAAAAAAAACTTTTCGTCTTTTTTGTATGGGTTGTATAGTTAATGATATTGAACATGCCCGGCGGTAAAAGTGTGAAAGGTTTTGTAAACTTAGTTTCAATTGAATTTTTCTGAAAACATATTAATTTTGGCACTTTTCAGGATTCTTACTTCAAAATTGTGGGAAAAAATTCTAAATTTGATTGTGAAATTTGACTAGGTTGACTAGGGAAAAAAATTAGGTCAATGAAGCTATTTTTAGGGCTCATTAAATGATTCTTTTCATAAATGTTTTTTGGCTCTTTTTCACTCACCCTCCGCCACATTTAGCTTTTCGGTTTTCCTAGTGCTTGACGAGTTAAACCCTTGAGCCTAAAGACGTTTTATTCCATATTTTAAAATCATAAATTTTGACAACAACCTAAACAGTATCCGTGAGGACATGATTGAGTTAGCTACGTTTTGAGCCTTCTAAACAAGCTTCACATAGGCTTATTTTGGAATAGTTTTTGTGCAGGTCCTCACATCCCCCGTAGGTAGTAACAGAAAAACTTGTTTTTCTTGACCTAATTTTTCAGGATAACACTATAACAATCTGATAATGCGAAAAACATTTTTACTAGTAAAAGTTCTCAGGTACAGGGGGTGGAAGGGGGAGATCAGAACTTTTGTTACTTTAATCATTTTTTAATGGAAAGGCTATTTTTTGCGGGCTATACTTTCCTATAGAGGCTACACGTATCGAACAAAATCTTCATTTCCTGCAAGAAAAAACTTAACTTCAAATCTAACCAGAAAGTTTTTTTGAAAAATTACATAGAGCAGAAATTCTTTATTTTTGATCTTGTTTCTGATCAGAATACATTTAATCATTTTTATTGAAAAGGCTAATTTTTGCGGGCTATGTTTTCCTATAGAGGCTACACGTATCGAACAAAATCTTCATTTCATCCAAGAAAAAACGTAACTTCAAATCTAACCAGAAAATTTTTTGAAAAATTACATAGAGCAGAAATTCTTTATTTTTGATCTTGTTTCTGATCAGAAATTACCTAAATATGGACTATGTTAGCTGTAAAAACATCTGTTAGGGTATCGTAACCGGTAGAGTGACCGGTAGAGCGGCCGCTAGCTCACAAGACCGAGATATAGTAACAGTTTTAGCATTATAATACTAATTAACACTTGTCTTAAGAAGTCTTAACTTGCATTGTACTAAAACGACTATTTTGTGTACTCGAATTATGTAGATTAAATGTTTCTTTCGATGATTTGAGCATTGAATTGATTTTAAGTAATTCTTCTAGAAAGTCTATATTTCTTCCGTTAGATGAGAAATAAATAGTTTGTATAAATAAAACAATGAAAATTAGATCAGAGTATCTATAGAAACACTCTTTTCAGATAAGAAGCCTTTGTTGGTTTTTGGGTAACATGGGAAAACCACAGAATTCACCGAAAGCCCAAAATTTCCACTTTCCTCTACCTTTGAACCTTTCTAATTTTGTAGTTCTTAGTGTTATTATGGCTAAGCGCGCAATGTTTCGATGTAAAAGATGAAGACAAGTCTGTGCGTAGTCGTTCGTAGTTAGAATTTCAAAATTGTAATTGAAAGATGGTAGGACCAGAGAAGAACAAAATGTATGCTATTGATTTTTCCACCCCCGTCAGCCAATTTTAATAAGGAATACGGACTAAAAAATTCCTGATAATCATAATAGTTCTTCGGACTTAACCATGTAAAACCGTTCAATATACCACAAAATTTATGCCTATGTGAAGCTCGGGGAACGGAAGAAGAGCTGTATCTCTTTTTGTTTTTTTTTATAAATTTCATTGTTATAATGCAACATTATAAGACATTTGATTTTCTAAATTGCAAAAAAAATGTGTCAGCGTGAACAAGTGAACAAACTTTTACAAAAATTTTTACAAGAAATTACTGTATGACTACTTTTTTCACAATTTTTTGATGTAAAATTATAAGGGGGCTGAGATATTGGAAGAAAACCTTGAACTTGACTGTTCTAATAAAACTGTTACTTTTACCGATTCTCTTTTTTTAATTATAAGAGATTTTTTTTGAGCTGCAATTAACGGGAAACGCCGAGGAATACATTGCCCGTATAACTTATAAAAAAACGAAAAACAAAGCAATGCAAAAAACGACCGGCCAAAATAAATTGAAACTAATCCAGGCGCAAGCAGAAGTTGTTGGCCCGAAGATCGGAACAGTAAGAAAAACACCTATACAATTCATTTGTATGGAACGACACATAACTTAACATGGACCTGACTAATTATTGTTACTGTACTAATTACCATAACTGCTGTTAGATGAATTTATACCTCATCGCCACTAATTTATGCATATTTTCTAAGCGTGGAAATCAAAAAGCTGATAGCTCAAAAATTCTCAAAAAATGAAAGTGTACAGCTAGATGAAAGCTCAGCAAAGAAAAAACTATGCCTGAAATTTTTTAGACCGAAAGTGTAACACTATTTCGTTCTATCTCTTACTCGAAAAAAATGAAAAAGTGTTTTGATGAGCAATACGGTCAAGCTAAATTTAGTTTTAAAATTTGGAAACCGATAGAAAACTCAAGTATTCCTTAACAATTTACTACCCTAAGTACAGCAGGAGAATCTCGAAGCAACATTTTTGGGACACAAAAATCTATCTGGACAGAAAAAATTTCTTGAAATTTTTGCAAACTGTGCAGATAGTTGTTTCCAAAAAGGCAAGTCCAAGAACAAAAAACAAGAAAAAAATTCAAAAACGCCGTTTTTTGCACCCATTGGAAATTTGATACTGTTAAAATTGTCGAGCAAGTCTTTCATATGAATACTTTTGTCGGTTTTCTTCAGTGATTGGATCTTTTTTTCGATGCTGCTCAGCTCGCTCACGCAACGCCACGAATATTAGCACTACATCTTTATCTAACGACGTATCGATAGCTATACGCTACTGCTACTCAATGTTCCTTGAACCTTAAAAACCCACAAAATTCATAAAACGTCATTTGTCAAAAAAAAGTATTTTCACACTTGACGACTTAAGAAGTATATATCATTAATTGACCACTTTTAAAACAGCAGACACGTTTTCCAACACATTCAATTGTGTTCGTTATGGCGGCTAGTTCACTCCGATTATACATACACACTCTACTCATAACTTTGCAAAAAAATTTCGATGACCCTTTTAAAGTAGTTTTAGAATTAGGTTTTAAATTGAATTCAATTAACCGAAAAAGGACCGGACCGTACAAAATCTTCTTAAAATCTCTCGTAACGTTTTATACAACAATTTATCTTTTGGCACGGTCTGATTTTTAAGCTAGCCTGTATCAAATCAAGCTTCTCCTCTTACACTCAAAAAGTTGTTATTAAAAAAAGAAGAACATCTGATTATACTTAAAAAGTAAAAAATACTCCTGATGCTCATAGGCATTCAGCTCAAAGAAGAATTTCAGTCAACATTTAACTGATTGAGCCAACATTTAACAACAAAAAGAACGAACAAAAAACCAAAATTTTTTTGTTAATTCAACCTCCCGCGAGTTAAAATAGTTTGAAATATTTATTCCTTATTCCCCCACTTTTTAAAAGTTTTTCGATTGAAAGCAACTAAAAAACTTTTTTTGATAGAAAAAAGATTGACATGTTCAAACCCTGGCCTTAGAAATGCATAGACACCTCAAAAAATGTGCTCAAAAAAGCCAATTAAAGTGGTTATGATACCTTTACAATTGTTCAAAATTACAATAAAACGGGGCAACCGAAAACTCAGCCGGGTAAGTTCATTGAATTTTTTTTGGTTTAAATCTTCAAGGTAGTCGTTACTAACAACTTTGCTGGTCTACATTTAGTTTCCTTTGCATTCACAATTTTTCCACTTTCTGCGACTTTGTTAATAATGAATGGTTCTACTACAGTGAGTATCAAAAACAAATCTATCCAAATTTTTTAAAATCGTGAACCGTGCAACACTCCAATGCATTATGACTAAGTAAAATTAATTTTTCAAAGTTGAAACTCAAGTATGGGGCGTAGAGTGGACAGAGCAAGGAGAATACTACTTCGGTTTTTGTCGTCACAAAAAACGCCAATAAAATTTTCTCTTTTATTATTAAATCTTTGACAAAGGAAAGATGTTTTTTGAAGAACTTTTTTGAATCCGTTTGTAAGTTTCAAATATGATTAAAAAATAACAACGATTTGGTCTTAATTCAATGAAACTTCACAATTTGAAGATGCTGATATTTTGGGACAACTTTGATCCCAATTCGTTACATCCTAGCGAATAAAAGTTTAGGTTTACCACTGGTAACTAAGATATCTAACTAAGATTAAAACAGAATAAAAAGTAATGTGTGAATTAAAACTGACTGTAGTCTGAAAAGAGCAACTAGTGACTCGAAGTCCAATGGACTTCGTAGAGTGTACATTAACTGGTACTTGATTAAACATTAAAGAACAAGGTTACAACATACTAAAATACTAAATCACAACATTCCCCACTGCACAAAAATTTATATATGCCCGATCTTCGATATAGCCAATATCACTCAGAAATCCATTCTCCCCTCACTCCACCAGGGCCAAAGTTGAAACAAAAAGTAACCGCGTTTAGCACCAATGGAAGTTTACAGAGAGTACAAATTACAATGGAGGTGATAATATGGTAATATATACAGGCTACCTACAAGTTTACACAGATATCTACAGTGAATGTACAAAATGATATGTACAATTGGGGTTATGTGGCATTTATACAAACAAAAAGAACTAACCTAAATCACTAACTAATTAAATGGGTAATCCACTGGATAGAAGCTCAAGCAAATAAAAGAAATATTATGGTACAAATTTGAAAGTTTTTAGAGTTTCAAATCGTGGCGTTAAATTTGTCATGAAAGCTATCGGCCTTACTCCTTGCATCTGCATCAATGCCTGAGGATATGTCGCTGCCGTCCTCATCCTGAATGTTCGTACCAACTTCTACCAATGGAGATGGTAAACTCGCGACATTTGCCGATCGAGAAGTGGTTGCTGAGGAGGGGCCTTGTGTGGTTTCCGCCACCAGTGTTGGGTGACAAGGTATAACTTCAAGTGGTGTCAAGTAATCTGAAGGGGACACCGTAGAATAAATTGTCTGAGTCCGTGGGCTCTTTGAGTTGGAGAACGTAACTAGAGGTTCGTCACCAGAGTTTTCTACACTGATGGTCTCCGTTCCAAGCGTCACCTGGTCAATAAAACGCCTGTCTCCGTAAAATTTAGGGGGACCTGGATTTCTTTTTGAGCGGGGTTTGATGGATACCGGAGTTTTTGGCGTCTCCTATGTCTTCTCCGGAGAGCTGTCTAATCTGATTGGGTCATCGCTTGTGCCCGTTGGAATCGTGGTCGTTGTCTGCGTGTTCATTTGGCCTGGTAAGGTACTTCTAGGCTGATCTAAATCACTATGCAATTTAACAGTCGGTGTATTACATAGTTTCCGCGTCCAAAGGTCTAACTCTAGCGATGAATCTAAATTATTAAGCGAGGATTTTGAACCTTTCGTGTTCGGGATGTTGGTTCTCCTCCTTTTATCTGCCTTTCCTCCCGTTGGTAAGTAACGCGACGATGGGCCTCCTGCATTTGAGCCCGGTCTCTTCGACGGGGAGTTTCTTTTTCGCTTGACTGCTATATCATAATTGTTAATTAGGGGGTTCCGTACTGCCGAAAATTTACTAGGGACCGACGGTTGGTTTTATCAAAAGCTACGTCAGATTTTCTGGTCACATGGCCGTTGTCTAATGTAACCGTGTGCTTCGTGTCTGACAATGGCGTTCCCCCCAATGTTTTAAAGTCTTCCTATCCCCCCAATGGTATAAAGTCTTCCAGTTAACTGTCTTCCTAAACCAGTCACCTCCTTGGCTGAACGGGTTTGACAGTGGTGCTCGCTGGAGGTTTCTGTCTGCTTTATCCGAAAGGTCGCTCTCATACCATCTTTCGTCCGATGCTATGTTTTCCAGATAGCCATCCTCAAACGCGTCGTCTGCTCCTTACTCTTGTGCTCTATCCTATTATAGTATTGACTTCCCTCTATCTAAACTAATTGTGTGAGAGACCAGAAATTTCCAAAACGTGTTGGAGGATCTATTAAAATGTCTTGCAAAACGAGAACATCCAATGGATGATTGTTTCGTCGAACGAATATTCCAGATGATTTTCTCAATAGACGTATTTGAAGATAATTTTGGTTGGTTGAACGACATTGCCAGAAGTATAGCTTTAACAATGTAGATGAGTCGTTCTACGACTCCGTTGAATCTGTGATCTCCAACAGTACATAAAATTAACTTAAAATTTGTTCTTGTCGCAGAAGTTTTTAAAATCGAAACAAGTAAAACATGACCCATGGTCGGCTCTAATAGATTTTGGAAATCCGTGAAGGTGGCAATAATCTGTCATCAAAGATAAAATTGAAGAAGCCGAGGTGTTGTTCACTACTTTTGCTGACGGGAACTTTGAGAAGCGATTGATGCATAACAAAAGATATTTCGAGTTCCCCCAATTTTTTTTCAATGTACCCTCAAAGTCTAAATCTACTTCTTCATTTGGTTTGGTTAGAATCGGTAATTTTTCCGTATTATTCGTCCCTAGTATCACTTTTAGGTTCTTACCGGCCTTGATGCACTGGATGCAATTTTTCCCGTGATAGTAAATCTCCCGGTATAGATGTGGCCACAAAATGTTCTCTGCCAAGGATTTCATCCCGAACTGTCCTGGGTGTGTTTCATGCAGTAATGACAGGAATGGCGACCTTAGAGCTGCTGGTACTATCAATTTGTTATCGTTAAGTATCAATCCTTCTTTAACGTGAATGTCTCTCTGAACGTTCTCTAGGTAGGCTCCGAATTTATCCAATGGTCTGCCTTCCTCTTCTGCCTTCTTCACCTCTTTTAGGATTTTGTCTTCGTCCGTCATCAGTTTTATTAGCTTGTTTGAGCAATGATCTGTAAGGGATATCTGAATGTCTGGTAATTTGAGATCTCCCTTATACTTGGCGAGTAGTTTCTTGCGTAAATCTGACATTGTATCGTTATTGAAGTTCAACGAAATTCCTTTAGGTTCTGCCCTGAGGGAAGATTTTAGCAAGTTAACCGATGTAATCAATTCTTGTAACTGTTTTTTTTCTGATGTGAACTTAACGACTGAATAATTGAAAGTATTGATATTGACTGGGCAAGAAAAAATAAAAATGTTTTATCTGATAAATAAAAATAATTGAAATCAAATTTTGATAAATTTAGTGGAACGCAACCGCTTAAAAAATACTCTGAACGTGAGTGATTGGAGTTACAAATTCTAACCGTGTCGTTTACGTAGTTCAGAATATTCGAGAAGAACGACCGTTGGATGCTAAGCGATACTTTTTTCTTTCCGCCCATTGGATTATTACAATCCAAGTTACTGATCGTATTTACATCCACTGGATTGTACAATTCGTTCTTTGTCCAATTAATTTTTTGCAATCAATATTTACAGAGAGGTTGTTTTCAATCTTTTCAACTGTTGTCACTACAAATTCTCTATCGTATTGTGAGGCTGGCATGGCTTTTCCTGAAGGTAATCTTGAAAATAAATATGTAAATCCCATTTCTTTTTCCGGTATGTGTTTGATCTTGAAATTAAATGGTAAAAGTTGGTTTACCCAACGAAATAGTCTGCTGTGCATAGTTTTGTTACTCTGATTTGCATTTAGTGCTGATAGCAATGCCTTATGGTCCGTTACGATTTCGAACTCAGCACCATACAAGTAATTTTTAAAATGCTCCGTCGCCCAGACTACTCCCAACAATTCAAGTTCATTAGTCGAATATTTACTTTCGTGATTATTTAAAAATCGGGAAGCAAATTCTATTGTTAACCATTTCTCCCCATCCCATTGTTCTAGATGGGCTCCCAGGCCGCTATGAGAAGCGTCTGTCTTAAGTCTTGACATCCTTTTTTATGTCAAAATGGTTGTTCTCTGTGATTTTAACTATCTGTTGTTCTAGTTCTTCAAACGCCCTGGTATGCTCGTCCTCCCATTGGTAAACCGATTTCTTTACGAGAAGTGGTAGTAAGGGAGAACTTAGAGATGACAAGTTCGGGACGAATTTCATATGCTGATTGATTGATCCAAAGAATGACCTTAGTTCAGAAATATTTTTGGGATTTGGTAGGCTTTTTATGGATTCTGATTTTCCCACAAGTGGTTTTACGCCCGAATTCGATATCTTGAAACCCAGCAACTCTATTTCTTTTTGGAAAAATGCACACTTCTCCCATTTTACCGCTATATTCTTGTTGTCCAAAATGTTGAACATTTTTGATAATATCGCTTTGTGTTCATTTAATGATCCTTTCGAAGCTATTAAAATGTCGTCTATATAACCATTGGTAAAAGGAATGTCTTTTAATAAAGAATCCATCACCCTCTGGAAATTGTTTGGCATATCGCCCATTCCGTAAAACCCCGTTGAAAACCTATAGATCCCGGTGGTTTCGCTCTCCACAATAATAAAGTTACACTGTTTGCTGGTGTCTGTACATAACTGTAGTTGACTGTACGCATTTTTTAGATCTAGACTACTAAACCAAAGTTCTCCTGACTCTTTGCTTGACAGTTGGAGCGCTATGTTGTCTATCAGTTCATGTATGTTTGGCATTTGATATTTGTTCTTGAATATCTGGTTATTTAATAGTTTCGAGTCTAATGCCAACTTGATGCTACCTTTTTTTTTCTTGTAATCACTATTGGACCTATGAAACAATCTTCATCGCATTTGTTTAGCTTCACAATATGCTCCTCTTTTTCCATTCTATTTTGTTCCATCTTTATATTATCTAGTAAATGCAGGGGAACTCTTCTACCTTTGGTTTGGATAGGTTTGAATGGAGAGTGAAAATGTGTAATTTTTTGGTCCGATGGTATTTTCCCAACTCTGGTAAATAATCCTTTGTACTTATGATACTGATTAAGAATTGTGTCTGAATTATTGTTTAACTTACACAACTCTGGGCGTGATATGTTGTTGATGGGTAGTAGAGGCTGTCGTTGAGTTATCTCGATTCCAATTCTCGGTAGATTGTCGTTTCCCAGGATGCTCCTCTCATGTCCAGGAGTGATAAATGGGGTTTCGTCCGCGATCCATCCATTGGATTGTAATCTTACTATCACTTTCCCGATGATGTTGATTGTGTCGTTGGTAAACCCGCAGTATAGTTCCCTAGTTTTCTTCTCTACCGGGTGTATTTTCAATTGTGGATTTCTCATCTTCAATTAATGTAGGATGTTTTGCTTCAGGAAGCTCACTGGGCTTGCAGATTCCACTGGAATGTTCAAGTTAACTATCGCATCGTCTACCAGTCCAATGTTGACTAATTTCTTGGTTTCCGAGCGGAATAGTCATCGTTGTCACTTATCCCCCCTTTAGTCCACGCGTTGATCACTCCGAAAAAATTCTCTTCGCTTCTTGCTTGAAGGTCTTCTGTGGAATATGAACGATTCTGACTGTTTTTAGTTTCAGCTACAGTAATTACAGCGGGTTTTCTTCCTTTCGATTTACATAGTCTTCCAAAATGTCCTTTAAATTTACAGATATTACAAACAATTTCTTTCGCCGGAGACACATTCAGATGACCCTTGGTAAACGCATTCCCGCATTTCATACAAGTATTTGATCTTTCAATGTTCAGGCTTGGTTCCTTTTTTCCATTATTAAAAGTTTTGTACACTCTACCGCTACTTCCTGTCGTGTTGAATGGTCTAGCCATATTTGTTATTTTCAGGTGGTTATACTAGCCTTTTTCGTCGATGATTGCTTGGTTGAGTACATCCATTGGATTGAGGGTTTCCGAAAGTAGTCTACGTTGCAAGTCACAATTTTTCATGTTAAAAATAAATACGTCTCTAATCCACTCCTGTTCTGCATTGATTCCAATTTCACACGATCTTGCTAAATCTGATAATGCGCCCCAAACTTGTTCGTAGGATTCTCTATCCTTCTGTTTCCTGCTCAATAATTTGTATCGCTCAAACGTTATATTAGTTGGTTTGATAAAAGCCGATTCTAACAGTTCGTAAAATTCTTTGAATGAGATTCCTAGGACTTTTACCATTGGATGTTTTTGGGTGAAAACTCTTTTTCCTTCCGCTCCTAGGGCCAAGTACAGAATTGAGCTTACTTTTTTGTCGGCCTCATATCTCCTCGTTCCTCCGAGCTTCCGTTTCTCTTCTGCTAGTCTTTTCTCTTCTGCGTGTTCGTAGACTCGCATTACTCTTTATTCCTGGCCTCCCTACCTTTCCTCTGTTAGTCAAATTCTGACTCCTGGGCGCCTTCTAGGATCGGTAACGTCGTCTCCCCTTCCACTGGTTCTTTAAGATTATCTATGTCTAGATTTTCCTTCACAATCATAGCCAGATGGAATTGGTCAATCCAGTTGTTCCAATGGGTGGGAGGTTCTACCGTGTGGTTCGGCCAAAAAGCGGGTTTTCCCCGCAGGTTCGAATCAATAGATGACTGCGCCATAATAAAAGTATAGGTTTACCACTGGTAACTAAGATATCTAACTAAGATTAAAACAGAAAAAAAAGTAATGTGTGAATTAAAACTGACTGTAGTCTAAAAAGAGCAACTAGTGACTCGAAGTCCAATGGACTTCGTAGAGTGTACATTAATTGGTACTTGATTAAACATTAAAGTTCAAGGTTACAACATACTAAAATACTAAATCACAACACAGGCAGCACGCATTTAGCGAACCTGATTCGTAAAACGATTATTAAACCCATAAGTTTAAAACAGATGAAATCGTCGGCTGGTTGTTAAAAGTAACGCTAAAATCCTAGGTACTGTGCAAAATACGAGTTGAGCCTTTATGCAATGATCACTGAAAGTCAGCAATCTTGTGAATCTGAATGATTAAGCTTCCGGGCTAGTTTACCAAAAAAAATGAAATTTTTCATGTATTTTTGGTTCTGTTTTTATTTTTCTAGGCATAGAAACCTAATTAGTGAATCTTTAGTGGGAAAACATCAAAAAATTCCAGCTAAAAACTGCTGAAGGATATTTACGCTTGCAAAACCTTCAGTAATTTGCGAAGTTCTCCAGCGGCGTTTTTAGCGATTGGATTGGATGAAAACTGTCTTTTGGCAACAACAGTCGGATGTCATTTTGGCGCCGATTGAAGTTGAGGGAAACAATTAGATAACAAAAACAGCGACTTTGGGCGACAATGAAATGAAAATTGGTCAACTTTAGGCGACTTAATTTGGTTCTTTTTATAGCAAAGTGGCAGAATTTGTTGTGAGTTTTTATGCCAAATTGAAAAAAAGTGGAAAAAATTTTTGATTTTTTAAATTGAATCAGTCATAATATATTTTAAAAATTTGAATTAATTTGTAGTAAATTATGTCAAAATGATTTCATTTTAAAATATACAAAAAGTAAATCATATAAAGAAAGGAAATAAAATGAAAAATAACTTAACTTTATTGAAAACAATGATGTTTATTGATATGATACATTATATTATAATATAATGTAAAATTTTAAAAAATCATACAAACTAATAACTTCTTACAAAAATCTATTAAAAAAGTTTTGTAAAATTTTTATTATAATCTAGAGAAAAAAAGATTTTCAATTATTTAACTTAAGTGAAAATGTGAACTTAAGTTTTTAATGTGAAAAACTTCAAAAATATAACTAGGTATATAATCACATAAAAAAATAACTCAATATAAGGTAAATATACATGGTTTATTGGGATGATAAGTGCTTCATAAATATCCTTCGCAGCTTGCAACTTCAATTTAGGGATAGCCATAGCCTTCATTGGCGCTACTCACGCTTTACCCAGAATTAAGAAGAATTTGGTCTCTTGAGAATCCATGGTGCCCACACGACTAAATCACACTGCAAAGAAGACCTCTTGCAAAAAATCGCCATTATGTGCAACTCAACTTGCAGACGTGAAGCATCCATGCGGAAATGATAGCTGATCTAAACAAGTAGGCCAGAATGCCACTCTAAGTTTTTTTGTAAGTGGGGGCATCCCACTGTTGACCAATGATTCTCTACATTCCTTTCTAGAGGAGATGTTTTTGATCTAACAGTGTACGGATCGATCAACCAGATGGGGTACAAGACTAATGAGACGAAGTTCTGTATAATATTGTTTTTCAGTCCTCGATTTATACCTCGGCTGCAACTAAAGTGCCATGTATGTGGTCCTATTTTAAACCTAGTACACATGATGCTTTACCTTCATTGCCTAAGATTTTTCGGCCTGACCTGCCTCGTCGCTTGAGGTACTAAACTATTTTTGTGTTTTACTTACATTGCTGACAAACTTTGTCAATTTATTAATTCCCACTTTAAAAAAATCTATAGGATTTCTACCTTAACTCAAAGCTCTTTCAGGACGTTTCAATGAGTCAATGAAATCGTCCGTATAAAAGTTTTGAATCACTGAGGAAGCTGCTCCTGGAAAAGAGTCTTCGTTATCATGAGCGTTGTTTTGATGTGAAAAAATAGCTTATGTGGGTGAATCTCCAGCTCCAGAGATGTGTCGGATATATTGGCACGTTACCACATCGGTTTTTGTTTCCTCCTGTCACAGAAATCGCAGTGATGATTGATCATCTGCAAGCTCACCAACCTGGAAAAACATCCCTCTATATCAGCAGAAACAGCATAGTGATGCTGAGGGAACCTCAAAAATACGGCATGAAGGTTTTGAAGCAAGTGTGGACCAACCAGAAGAGCTTTATTGAAAGAAGATCCATGAAAACTGGATGCTCCATTGATGACGCGTCGAATTTTCCAGGATTGTTGGAGTTAATCAATGGGTGGTGAGAATGATACCATTACCTCACGAAAAGTTTTCAAGGAATCGTGGGCGTTAATTTTTTTTAGATACCTTTGTTATGGTTTTTGCACACGACTCTTTGAATTTTTTTTTGAATGTCTCTCCAAAGACGTTAACTGGGAAAAAGTTGTTTGGTAACTTTCAGTTGTCTTCAACCAGAGCATGCCGATGGAGTATTTATGATCAAACTCGAGACCTATCTAGTGTCTATACCTAGCGTCTACTTGTTGCAGGCATGGTATAATTCAAGTTAAAACCAGGTTTTGAACTGCTCTAAATAAATAACATCCTCCATATGCATTTTAAGCATGGGGAGATTAGACCACTGGAGGAAAGTAGAGGATCACTCAAATCCCATCCGATGCGAAGACGAATGGCAGAAAGAAACGTATGAGTTTTATTTTGGCAGTACTCAAGGGATAGGATCTTGACTTTATATCAATTCTGCATCCGCATATCAGTTTTAGGCTGGGGGTTGACGTGCTCCAAGGGAGGATACTTCCCTGGTATCTTGGAAACATTGATTATATCATAAACAAAATTAATGTCATATTCGACCAGCGCAGTCAGTAGTATAGTAAAAGTGGCTAGGAAAATGACCACTTTTATCCCCCCTTTTTTCGGTGTGCCGTTGCATTGACCACTTTTAACCCCAAAACTTTTCGGGCTCCTACTTTTTCGGGCACACATGTTTTGAGGGGGTTAAAATTGGTAATTTTCCAGCCACTTTACGGGAACGTGAATGGAATTAGGTTTTGTTTGTTGCATAATTTCCCTTCTAAAGTTTGGGGGTGTTGGCTTGTTTACATTTAAAACGACGTTATTTTCCTATTGTATGCAACCAAATTTTATAGTATACAGGAAAGCACAAGATTTTGGCAGCGTAGCTTAACTGTTGGCGGCGGTTAACGATTTCCTTCAAAAAAGCATTTTTAATTGCTGAATCGCGAAGAATGAAAATTCGTCAAGTGCGGCGGCCGCCATTTCTATTTAGACAAAAATGAATCATAATTTTGAACAAAATAAGAATGACCTACCGCAATGATGTTGTCGAAATGCATAATATTAAAAATAAACAAATTAATATAAGAAAAAGGTTGGTGATGAAGAAGGGGACTAGAAAACATAATTTGATAAAAACTTTCTTCTTTATAAGAAGAGGTGGGAATACATGGACTCTGCTGGGTTGCCATCCGTACCAGCAGATCAGCAGCCCTGTACCCAATCCAACTCCAGAAGGCGACTACGTCGCTGAGTTGTGTGCTGAGGAGTTCCCGTTCGGGCGACCCAGGGACGAAAGTCCGGGGAAGGGGTTTCGCCTTGGCCCACTGGCGCAGTTTGAGCCAGAGCTCCTTCACTACTAAGGCCTCAGGATTGGGCCCAGAGCTTTTTTAACGGACATGAATGTCTTCAATCGGGTTGTTTCTGAGCTCTAGTCCCCCGGAAGGGACTTTGACAGTCTCTAAGTATGATAGCATTTAAAACAAGCAAAACATCATTTTAAATCACAAGAAATTGTTCTTCAAATAAAAACTTTTGGAACAGCATGTTTCGGAAGGTGATAATTTTTAAACGTTACCCAAATTTTCCCGAGTTTAAATACGCTTGTCGCGAAAACACAGACAAAAGAAATTGTACTTTTAGCCGCCTGTTTTTTCAACCAGTCTAGAATTTTGAATTTGATTTGGAAACAAAAACTTGTAAAAACGATTGATTTGTCGAATGGTATTTCTGAAAATTTATTTGACTTTTTGTTCGACTTTGACACCAAGCTGATTGAACGAAAAAAAGAACTGATTGAAATTTTAGGTTATTGTTTACAAAAATGTTAAAATTATATGAAAAAGCCTGATGGTCTAATTAAATATATCACAGAATTGTAGATATCAGCAATTGGTATCCAACAGATTACTTTTAGTTCCACTGTTATGAAATTCAGCAGGTTCAAAGAGTGTTGGAAAAAATAAAAAAATGAAATTGGAAAAACGTAGAGTTACCTCAACAGACTTGGAATTCCTTCATGAGATTTATTTGACTGTGAAAAAAATCTATCCGGAAAATTCTGACCGTCAAAATTACTTTATGGCGGCATGTTCTCTGTTTTTCTTTTCCCGTGAAAATGATTTAAATTATGACGTAGCTATGAAAATTAGGCCATATAAAGCTTTTATTGGCATAGACGACTCTTCCTTGGACAAATATTAAAAAGATTCAAAAATATTACGTCTGCATGCAATTTTACATGACGCTGCAGGTTTTGTTGACGAATATTAAAACACGGGTCCCAATTACTGCTCTATGTTACCCTGGAAGTGTATGTAATAGCAGTCTGTTTGGTCAATTGAGCGGTTTTACTTTCTGTTTATTCGTCAAACTAACCAGACCAGAACTCTATCAATTATTAGAATGTTGAGCGAACGATCAGTCGTGATAAATTTGGAAGGACTTCGCTATAAAAAACTACATTTATAGTTGAAGAATTAGCCAATACGATTTCTGATTAGAGCGACTCTCTTATTTTTCTACCTCCAGACCTTTTCAACTCACTACCCAAAAGCTGAATAAAAGCGTACAACTGGTTAACACATTACTTACACGGAATTCATTGGGAAAGCGGAGATTATTTATATTCAAACCTAAATCAGATTACTCAAAGTTTTGTTTTGAGAAATCCTAACAAGGTATTTTACGCCAAAGGAAAAGAGAAAGCTGAACTCTTTGCAAAGTACTTGGATCGAGAAGTTGTGAATCTTGATGAGTTGGGTTGCCCGAGAATTGAAAACTCAGGTTTAAAAATTTTCCATCTTGCAATAGACATTTTTCTAATTACAACTCCAGGAATCACTGTCCCCTGTAAAAAAACTAAGGTTTTTTTGATTGGCTGACAAATGAGCAACAACGAAAGACTAGCAAGAAAGGAGACGTATCTAACAAATTTAGTGTTCTTGACTTGGCTGACACCAGAGAGTGATATCAAAATAACTTTGACCAGAACAGAACAAATCAATTGCTGAGGTCAAGTTGTGCAGCGGAAAGAAGAAATGACTCTATCAGGAGACGAATTGACTATTTTAAGAAAATTTTTCCCAGTGATTGACCAATTCATCTATTTGCAACGACACAAGTATTGTCAAAATGTTAGCCAACAAACGAGGAGTATGTCTTGCCAGGCTAGTCTTAGTGGCCAAACATCAGCCAGGAATTTAAATGGATCTTCAACGCAGTGACCTACCTCAGGAACTTCAGAAACTAGTAAAAGAGAACTATGCAAAGAAAGTTGTATTTCATGCACAAACTGAATATATGTTAGCCAATAATGTTGCGCAAATGCTGCATGGCATTGACAATTACATAACTAATGACTCTACAAGTTATACTCGATACGAGATTTTTTATTGTTCTGAAGTACATATAATATTTTTTAAGACAAAAACACAGTGCTTCTTTCTCATTAAAAAACTAGTGTTATAGATAGAGAGTTAGAGAGAACCAGATGGAGAGAAAACTAAATTGAACAACTGAATGTCTGAATTAGCGATTGATGAGCCTGATGCTACTATACTCACCAATTTAGCTTATGATCAAACAAACAAACACTGAACAAAAATCTCAGAATTTTGATGTTACAGTCCCCAGATCAGAAGTAGTTTTTATGTCTCAAATAATTTTAAATTTCATTTTACTTTTTTGTATCTATAAACTTTCTTGGCCGCACGTATGCTGTGAAGAAACGTCAGTTTGGTTTTCAATTTTTTCTGGTTTAGTTAGGTAAGTGCTACCTCAGGCAGCATTCAAACAAATGATAAAAACAAAACAACCAAAAAAAGTCTGGGTAGATAAAGTTACAGAAATCAAGGGGTCATTCAAAACTTTATGTGAGGAAAAGGGCATCGAAACATATACAACTGAGAGTGAAAAAAAAACCGTTCTCGCGGAGAGGAACATTCGATCACTAAAGGGTTTGATTTATAAGTTTTTGGAGTACAAATGGACCTACTCATACATCGATATGCTTCAAGACTTTGTCAACACAATTAACTCGAGAACAAACCGCGTTAGAAAAATAGCCACGAATGGAGTTACCAAAAAGGACGTTCCACGTCTCATTTCAATAAGAGTGGAACAATCGCAGAAACTAGTACGCCGACCAAAGCTCTACGTTGGTGAATTTGTTAGAATAGCAAAAACTGACCTTCCTTTTCGAACGGGATACAAATAATCATTCACTGACGAAGTTTTTGAAGTCTTCGACATTCCAACAAGAATCCCACCAACTTATAAGCTCGCTGATTAACGACGCTGATAAGGAACCAATAGAGGGTAAGTTTTATGAGCCTGAACTAATCAGGATATTGGAAAAGGAAGGAAGGATCAAACTAAACAATGTCTGTCAATTTAGAAGCGAAAAAGATTCATTTACCATTACACTGTTGTCATCAGTCTCAATGAATAATTTCAATGACAACACGCTAGCGAGCTTCAAAAATCTGCTAAACAAAAATAACAACCAACAAGGTGAAGGAGAGTTGCATTGACAAAAATAACGTTTCCCACTCATATTAACAATGTTACGGATACCAAACTAGTGTACTACAAAAATACAAAGTTAAAGCAAGCCTCAAAGTGGCAAAAGAAAAAATATCTAGACCGTATGATGTAGATATAACCAAAATAACAATAGTGATTATGACGAAATCGAGAAAATTTCAACGAAATCAATTGGAAGGTTGATACCGATAATATCAGTTAAAGCATCGACCCCATTACTAAACATCTTGCAAGGTGGATGCATTATTGGAAAAGCATTACCTTTGAGAGTCCACAAGTTCCTAGTTTTTCAGGTTTCAAAGGTATAAGAGATGGAACGGGCTACCATATCGGCTACAAAGAACCCAGTCATACCCATAGCACTCTCACATCACAAAACCTCATCCCCGTCTCTGCTGGAACCCAATTGATGTTTATCTACTTGAACCTAATTCGTTATCAAAAAGTGGGTGACACCAAAGCACCGTTGCTTAGAGTCATTAATACTAATTGACGTGTGAAAAATAGTTAAGTTTGCAGCATTGAACCATCGCAAAGTTTTTAGCAATTTGAATTATAAAAAACTCCTTGTGAATAACATCCAGTGCATTGCGGTAACTGTGACTATCGACCAGAATGTGAAAAATGCAATCTCTGCAGAATTCGAATTTTTAGCAGCGAGCCTTCCGGATTGGTGATTAATAAGAATTAAGAACGTTATTTGAACGATTGAACAAAACGTGAAGGTTAAAGGATTCGGAAATTGCTAATTTTTAATTTTTCGAAGTGATTATGTAACATTTCTGAGAAATGTCAGAAACAGCCATTTTGGCAGAAAAGCTATAAGACAACACAGCAACATTAGTTGCGCGGACGATAAATACAAAAATTGTGAGATAAAACAATAGCAGATTGCAGGAATAGCAGTGAACACTCCGAGTTGCAACTATTGTGTCGCTACAATAGTTGCAAGGCCGTTGCAGACAACGGTGAGGGGTGGAGTACAGCCTTCCGGATTAAGAAGAAGTCAAGATTAGCGAGCTTGATTCAGTGGATTCAAGAATCCGGAAGGGTTTCGGGACCGAAACTCTTAGCCTTTTATATAAACTTTTAGCTTCTTGTCCTTTCCTGATTTGAATTTAATTAATAACTGGATTCATTTTGATAAGGATGAGAAGCTAGGATGTGGGGGAAAGGGTTGATCCATCTTCGATGGAGATGATGATTTTTATCTTCTGAACAAAAACAGTAGTAATATAATAAATAGTAGTAGCCCTGTTTTTAGGAGTGACCTCGTGGTCTGGGAATATTGAGATCCAGCCATGAGCTCACTATTTCTGCATGTAATCTAGTTAATTTGAGTGTTTTGACCGAAGCCGAAAGCAGTAACGTTTTTGTCGACCCGATGTTGGAAAAGACCACCGAAAAGTACTGGCTTGGTAGAGACGGTGAAAAGCATGCAAGGCTCTGTTTGGACGTTAGCCAGTCGTCTTAGGATTTAGTTTTGTTTTCCGTCGATATGTATCTTCCGGGCAAATGTTACAAGATGATTTTATGGCGCTCCTGGGTGTTATTCTTTTTTAACATCATGACCGGCAGAACCGTTAACGAGCACTCCGCGCCGAGCGGATGCTCACGTTAAGGCCCTTAATAGGCCTAAACCGCCGGGGCGGAAGGGTAGTTCGGAACGCGGAAGCCTTGCGGATTACCGTGAATAGCTTTTTAATTTAGTTACGACCGAAAATTCACGAACCAGGAAGGGTGGGGGGATCGGCCATTCCCTCGTTCCCTGAGAGGTTTGTGACCAAAAACACTTAAAGATATATATAAAAACAAACAAAAAGTAGTATAGTACCCAAGAAAAACAAAAAACATAAAAAATAACCGAAAAAACCAAAAACAGTAAAAAAAAGTAAAAAATCAGTAGAAATCATCCCCCCAGACAAGATGTGATCCGACCCCCCTGTTTGGTGTTGATAGATATATTGTTGTTACAGGCATTTATATCAGTCAGGATCGTTATGATCAGTTTTATAGCCCGTTTGTGAGGCTTGTACTGTAGGGTTATTTGAGCATTTAAGCACGTTAATGATAAATTGCGCTCAATCCGGAAGGGTCAGCTGATTTGCGCTCAATTCGGAAGGGTCTTGGGAGAAGACTGATCCGGCAAGCAGTACAAGGAGCTACTAGAAGGGGCTCAACGACAACAACAATCGACTGTTGGGTATCGTTAACAAGTTTTGTATCCCTTTTAGTACAAAAATTAAGATAGTAATCTGTGGGGGGCTCGTCAGATGACCTTTCACCGAACTGCGAATATCCGAGTTAAGCACCTTAATTCGGATATTAAACAAACCCGGAGGGGTATAGTATTACTAATATTATTACTTATATAGCCTATATTAATAGTCTTATATCGTTTTTCAGTGAAAAACAACGAAAACAGACCGGTTTTTAGGGTCAAAATAGCGATATTTTGATCCCCCCACAAGTCGCGATTTTTGAGATATCGATATTTTTTAAACGGAAAAAAGCGCTAAGTTAGTGTGTTACATCGTAACTGCACTACCATAATAGATAGAACCGGTTAAGTTTAGTTCGAAAGTGGTTGGAACTATTTTGGTACCGAAAACCGAAATTTCGTGATTTTTGAGAAAACGAAACACTATAAGTTTACAAAATTTTTTGAAAATTTTGAGTTACGACAATAAAAAGAGTTGTTCGGACAACGTCCACTAGTGAATCTACAAGTTTTAAAACCCGCTACCCGAAAGCCTTCCGGGTTGCAGAGAAATCGAGCTTAACGTGTTTGATTTGGTGGATTCATCAATCCGGAGGGGTACAGGTAGCATAGTTTTTCGCAAATTTTTTCAGCTAAAGGGTTTTAGATCGGGTCTTTCGCATTGAACTAGAAGAGTATAGGCCTTCTGAGCTCGGATCAATAATTTTTAGGTCGAAAGGACTAGATTTGCGGAAAAAGTTAGGCGGAACCTATAAAGAGAAACTTCTTGAGTTTAGAAAAAAGACGTTTTGGTTAATAACTTTAGAACTACTGGACATATTCAGTTGATCTTGGTACCAATAGATCAGAAATTAGCTGAGCTTACTGATAGAGACAAAATTTTTTCGGAAAAATAAGCGTGAAATTTTTTTTGAGAATGTTTTTAGCAAATTCCTCAATTAGGAAGGGTACACCCTTCACGTTTTACAAATTTTTTTTTAGAAAAGCCCTTATACCCCTACCAAAAGGTAATAGCGGTTGAATAAAGTAACTTAAGGATGTTCTAGACAAAAAGGGAAGGCTAAAGGCACAGCAAAACCTTAATCGAGCCGAAGTTAGGCGAGCGATAAGACCCTTCACCGTTAGTGTGAATTGTCAAATAAGAGGCTTAACTTCAATCCGGAAGGGTCTAGGAAAGTAGTACATACCCTTCCTAGTTAATTGAAAGAGCAAAATTGCATCGGAGAACGTATCCGGAGGGGTATAGGTTGAAAGAAGGAAAACTCCAAAAAGCTACTTTTACAAAACCGGAGGGCTCCCAATCCGGAGGGGTCAAAGATTTTTCAAGTAAAGAGGGGACCCAATCCGGAGGGGTCTAGATTTTGTTAGTCCGGAAGGGTCCTATTTGTGCCAATCCGGAGGGGTATTATTTTATTAAAGGACTTAGGTAGACGGAAGAAAGACTAAAGTGAGAGGTATTAGGTTAATAGCACACAGGCTAGGTATAGTGACTGCACTGGTAACTTGCCTTTCAGTAAGAACCAGACCAAAACAAAACAGGTCCGAACTCGGATATTCGCGACACTAAGTCTAAACTAAAAAGAGCGTGATTCATTGGTGTGGATTGTAACATAATACGTTTTTGGGAAAAGTGACTGCCCTGAGGATTTTAGTAGGTCTAGCTCGGGCAGTCCGAAGGCAGATAAGTAACACAGTACTCGGTGGGTGCAATAGACGCCCACTTGAGAAAATTAATGCCTTCAAAGTTTTGTATGTTTGGTGCAGCACCGAGCAGGGAAAGCTTTTTCTTTAAAAGACAGGTTCGAAAATTGTACTGCGACCGACTAAAAGTACATTACACATACGTTTTTTTTCGTAGAGGTATTCATATTCTGACATTAAATTTATATATTTTGTTTTTTGATTTTAAATCAACATAAACTGTGCTTGATTGTGTAGTGAGTACACTATCTTTTAAGTTGACTGATAACATCATATTGTGCTAGTTTTCAAATCTTACGACCGATAATCGGTTAGTGTGAATAAATTTTATACAAACTGTACTCTGATAACATACAGGGATTCGTGGTCACTATTTAATAGAATCTTGTGAAACTTTTTGTGTTGTGTCATTATTATTGTTAATAAAACTATAAGGTCTCTAGCAATCGAGTTAAGTGTATAGGCATTAAAAAGTGACAAATAGAGAATGAGTCTAGACAAGTCAAGGATACCAAAACGAGGTAATAGCTCTAGGAAATTCATACCTGAAAAGCAAAGAAAAACGATGACCGATCCTTTTGTGGATTGGATCAAGCGACCCCGGTCCGACAAAGAAGAGACGGTTTCAGGCAGAATGGTTGAAACGAGAAGTCAGAAGACCTCAGAAGAGCGAAAAGAACTGTTAGAAGTGGAGGTCAATACGGACCATACCATGAACGACAACCAGGAAGAAAATAGACTGGAAGGGAGAGGCAGAAGGCTGGCGAGTGAATCTACTCCGGTAGAACAAGGCCATGATTTTGCCACTTCCACCGGGACATTGGATCGAGAGGAGATGTCGGAACTGTCCGACATCTCGACTGAAATAGCGGCAACTAGAAGATCTCCGACAGACAACACTATGATGGCAGGCGGAACTGGAAAACAAACAACGTCATCATCATTCTCAAAAAGAATGAAGAACACCTTCGGAAACATCTTTCCATTCAGCATGGGAGGAGGAGTAGGAAACGACGGTGAATCCCAGGAGGAAGAAGATGAAGAGGAGCAAGGGGACTTTGGATCTCAAGTCAGCCTCAATAGTTCGATCCAGGAGAATGAGGCACACGTCGGAAGAGAGACTGGAACCATGGACAAATTTGGTGTAGTGACAACGATAAGCAAAGAGGCAAACACACCGGGCCAGTCAAAAGACTTCGCGATTAGGACAAGTTCAGAGTCACAAACTGGAGAGAGTAGAACCATAGGGCTAGGCAACGCGTTAGCGGATCCTGAAATAGATAAGGAAAAGACGTCGAGGCAGAGAGTCAAGGCCCGGATCTCGACCAGCACGAAGCTACCTGGGACCGACAGGGTTACACCACCACTAGTAACGCCACTCGTGGATAACGGGGCAGCACTAGAAGAAGCCTTAAACAACATAGTGGACAGTTTAGGAGAACAAAACGAACAGATGTCAATAAGGATGAGTGAACTAGAAAGAGCTGTTCACATTGAAAGAGAAAGTCTGCGGGAAGAAATAAACCGCAACAGACAAGAAGTTGGCAGGAGCGAAAAACGCTTGAAAGAAAGAACGGACGAACATATGGCGAGGAACTTGTCGCGACTGACAGGAGAGGCGGAACAGCGAGAGTTACGCTTAAGAGACGACATGGAGAAGTTAAGAATTCATCAAGAGCAGTCTCTTGGGACTCTTGACACAAAGATAGACGCGATGATGGAGAGGCAAATTCAGGCTATCATGGATAGGTTGGACGGGCTACTAAGCAGCAAGAGTGGACCAAAAGAAGGAGAACCGAAATCGGGAGGTCCCAGCAGGGAACCGAGGGTGAACTTCAATGAACATCAAAAGAGGAAGACGTATGGATCCACTAGAGGCAGGGGCAGTTCATCAGGCTATGCCACAAGGGGTAATGGAACATGGGGCCCGAACAGTAGAACAAGTTCAACGGGGAACAGACAGACCTCTAACGAACGACCAACGCAAGGCACACATGCGACTGGGAGAAGTGATTCCGGCAATAGGGGGCATGCAAGCCCGAGGAGGAGTCATGTTGGCCAAGCGGGAAACACTCACGGCGATTCGGATTGCAGGGATGCACCGCATACAGAGCCTTTGACGAGGTGTGAGGACAATCAGGCGGGACACTCAAGGGATGCTACGGCAATGGCCACAGCATTTGAACCCCCAAACAGGTCTTTGGAGACATTCCTGACAAGGTTATCCAGAACCAATGAACGCAGTGAGAAGTCCAGAAGCGTCTTTAAGAAACCAAGATGCTATAAAGATGAATCTGATGGCTGTATTGATACCTGGATAGAGGTAATGAAGCTGCATTTCGAGGAAGAGGACTTGTCGGAGAGACAGGAATGCAGTGCGCTCACCAGCAACTTGGAAGGGACAGCCCTGAACTGTGTCATGGCCAAGAAGCAATATCAACCTGACACTGCTGAGAAAATCTTCGAAATCTTGTTAAACTGTTTCGGATCAGGGGTGCAGGGGCACCAGGCGATGATGCGCTTCGAGAAACGGAGGCAACGAGAAGATGAAACGATAGACAAGTTTCTCGATGATTTGGAAATGCTGAGAAGACGCAGCCAACCGGATGAGTCAAACCGAAGGATGAACCTGGCCGTAGCCTCAAAATAGATCGATGGTGTGAAGAATGATGAACTTCGTACGATGCTAGCAACACATTACACACCGCTATCAACCAATGCGCCAACACCAGAGGAGTTGAGGCTCAAGTCAAAGAGTATCTTTTGTTGAAACCTCCTTCGAGATCTGGATACTACAGGAACAATTATGGCAATTTTAACAACGGACCAGCAAACCAAGGGAACAATTGGTACAAACCGAGGGATGATATGGACAAGAGACGCTCTTGTGCCAATTGCAGTTCAACAGACCATCATGTGTTACAAACAAGGCATGAAAGCAATAGGCTTTAGCCTCGAGGACGAAGATGCGTCAGAATTGGACCATGAGGATTTCATGAGAGGAGTAATTGCGAAATTCGGCCCGAGGTGTTTCTTTTGCAACTTGGAAGGTCATTTTAAATCAGATTGTCCGCAATTCTGGGATGCAGTGGCAGACATCAAGCATCCAAGACATGAAGAAGCTTTATCAGGAGTGAAAGCCAGCAAGGCTCGACTTTTGAGTGAAGCGGAGGCACGCAGAAAGGATAAACCTCAAGAGCTGGCGGCAAAGAAAATGCAAGCGGTAACAGAGGAGACACGTGAGCCGGAACCAGCAACTGCGGCTGATGACTTCAAGATCGATTATAAGGCAGCCGCAAGGGATGCTCTAAATAGAGTACATCAGGAATTGGTGACGAAAGAGATCGAACAAAAAGTGAAACTTGAACTGGAAAATGAGAAGCTTCAATAGCAAATGAATACCTTCGAAGTAACGGAGTTCGAAGAAACGAAAGTACCAAGCAGTTTGAACATGAAACTTAAAGTGATATCCGGCAAGAGATTCGGCATGGTGCCGCAAGGAAACAAGATACAGTCGATAATCTCAGTGGCGGGACACCAGGTGATATGAAATCTGAGTGAGCCATCCGAGTTCACTTTGATGCATTTGGACACATATGCAGATTATCTGAGGCAGGTGGAGCCACGCACGAAGTCGAGAGCTGTGCGAGCACTACTAACGACGGGTGGCCCTCGCATGAAGAAACTTCATGGACGCTACCTGGAGGTCTATGGGCCGTATCAAATAATGCTGAACGTGGATGGAATCAGTATCTACACCAGGACTTATGTAACAACAGATGATGACCAAATGGGGCAGATCTATTTGGGTGAGGAGGAACTCAAAGTCCGCAGGATAGGCCATGACGCCATGATGGAACAAGACGCGGTACACATTGGATATGAAGCAGATGTGACAGCACATCTGCTCGGCACCAACGGAACAAAAATCGGAGTCACATGGCTTCTGGACACAGGAGCGGTAGTGAGTGTGATGCCGATAAAAACGTGGGAAAGAATGGGCTTCACGAGGGAAGATCTAATTCCAACGAATCTCCGACTGGCCGCCGCAAATCGAGGAGCTATCTACGTGGCCGGAAGAACACCAATAACGGTCCTCCACATGGGAGGACGGGATCTTTGGATGAGCTTCCTGGTGGTAGAGAATCTGGACAACGCCGACCAATTCATCTTGGGCAGAGATTTTGTGAGGAATTTTGACGTGATGATTGACTTGAACAACGGTCTGATACGGATTAGAAACCCGGACCGAAAGTATGTTAAGAGACCAATTAATAGGATAATAACAGACGAAAAGAAGGTACCCATTTTTTTTGGATAGAAAAGTAAAACTACAACCAGGACAAGCTGTGGTAGCAATTTTTAGAATGAAAAATTTGAATTCGTTAATGATAGTAAACAGGTTTGCTTAGTACCGAATCCAAATAGTCAGAGTTCGGTGATTTTAGGCGGAGCTTCTCGGTAACGCGAAACGGACTGTGTGTCAGTGTGTTGTTGAACACACTGGACACCACGGTTTCAATCCAGCGTGGAAAGAAGCTTCGCTACGCTTTGCCGATGAGGACCGACTATAAGGCGACACAAAACTTGAAGAAATATAGTGTGAAAGACTGTCCTTATCATGCCAATAAAGATAAAATTTTAAAGAGGATTAATGAATTAAAATCTATTCATAAAATGTTTTCAATGAAATCCGAAACGGACGACGGCTTATCAAGCTGCTCGAATTTTCCGGAACGCCCCTCGTCATATGAACTAGAATCTGACAAACCGGTTTTGCCAGAGATAGAACATTTAAAAGGGAAAATAGGTGAGGGAGATTTCGAAAAATTGCGGGACCTCCTAAATCGGAACGCAGATGTATTTTCAAAACATAAGGCGGATATCGGTTGCTGTAATTTCGTCGAACACGAAATCGAACTAGAAGAGGGCGCCGTTCCATATAGGGAAGGTGCAAGGCGAATGACGCCACACAAATTGAAAGCGTGCCGAGCGGAAATAGAAATGTTGCTTGAATACGACATGATAGAACCCTCCAAATCGCCATGGGCTTGCGGGGTAGTAATGGCGAAAAAGAAAGGGGGGCAGCTTAGATTTTGTTGCGACTTTCGTTACTTGAACGCGGTAACGATAAAAGATGCGTACCCGATACCGCGAATAGACGAGAGCCTATCTAAGCTTGGTGATGCCAAGTTCTTCACCACATTGGACTTAGGTTCTGCCTTCTGGCAGGTCCCTCTGCGAAAGAAGGACAGAGAGAAAACCGGATTCGCGTGCGAATTGGGATTGTACCAGTGGAAGAGGATGCCCTTCGGCTTGTGCAATGCAACGGCCACTTTTCAAAGACTGATGGCTCAGGCTTTGACGAGAGTGACCAAGAAGTACGGGAATCTCGTGATTTGTTACGTGGATGACGTAGTCATAGCGACAACGACCCTGGAAGACCACATTGATAGGCTCGATGAGGTCTTTAGATGCATGAAAAGAGCAGGATTAAAGTGCAAACCATCGAAATGTGAAATCCTTAGGGATTCGATAAAGAACCTAGGAAGAATGGTGGATAGGCATGGTGTGAGGCCGGACCCGGAAGCAAAGGAAGCAGTGTTGACTTGGAAAGCCCCAGATCGGACACACAGCTCCTGAGCTTCCTAGGGTTTGCCAATTACTACCGAGAATTCATAAAAGGATATGCGGACAAGGTGTATTCGATGCAGAAGCTGGTGCGCAACAAGGGAAAAAAGTTCGAATGGAACGATGAGGCACAGGCTGCTTTCGAGAACATAAAGCGGGAACTGTGCAAAGCGCCAGTGCTGGGCATGCCTACAGAAAAGGGCATGGATGTTCTCGACACAGACGCATCGGTGGTGGCCATCTCAGGAATCTTGCATCAAGAGCAAGAATGGAACGGAAGGACAGTTCTCCGTCCCATTGCGTACGGCAGCAAGGTCTTGAGTGACACGGAGATGAAATATGGAGCACCAAAAGCAGAAATGTTTGCAGTAGTCACCTTCGTGGAAAAGTACCGCGCATACTTGGGGAGCGCTCCCTTCATGTTACGCGTGGACAACAGAGCGTTATCCTGGTTGAAGACCTACTCGATGGATCAGAGTTATATTGGTAGATGGATAGTAAGATTGGATGGCTACCATATGATAATCGAACATAGGATGCGTGATAAACACCAGAATGCTGACAGTCGCAGCAAGAAAACTGAGTTCTATGAAAGATTGGAGCAGAAGCAGGCCAATCAGGCGGAAATAAAGGAGGGATTCTCGTTTCTGGACAAAGAAACTTATGAAGCGCTTCCCTTAACGAGATGGTTGGATAAGTCTGGACATCCAATTCCAGGGCTCCCTGAGTTACCTGTAGAGAAAGCAGCCGAGATAAAGATCCTATCCAAGGAGGACCCGGTCCCCTTGGATCTGTTGCTGCGCTCCAACCTGGTCCAGCAAGAACTTTCCCGCATGAACATAAACAGCCTCTCATTATTGGATAAAACGGTGCAAGTCACACCGCAAGTGATGCGGATGCTGGGCGGATTGTTAGAAAGAGAAGTGACCAGAGATGACCCCGGGTGGACAGCAGCAGTGGCATCGCTAACAGTCAGTGAAGATCATGCCGTCCAGACGACAGAACGAAGAGAACGAGAGGGATTGTAGGACAATATTTCAGCAACTAGTATCCTCAATACCCCAAGAGATTTTAACCAGATTTTCTTACGGACAGAAAGAACAGGGGAGCAGCAAGCAAAAGAAAACCGACACCTTTGTGGACCAGGATAAGGAAGGTAAAAAGGTAGAACAAAATCTGCTGCAAGACTATTTGTCCGGGGAGACGAATGATGAAAAGAACCAGCGATCACAAGATCAACATCCGGGACAAGAAAAGTTTTCCGGGGAGTCTGAGATAGATGAGAAAATTCCTGATGAGAAAGAGGACCTAGAGAACAAGGTTTTGTCCGGGGAGTTCAGATGGATGCGAAGAAAGCACAGACATGATCTGGAGGAGCGTGCAGTCTCCAGCACAACCTCTTCGACGGATGATAATTCAGGAAGCTCAGGAATGGACACCTATTCAGACAGGAATTCGAGCTCGGGATCAGAACTGTCAGAACTGGCGATACACACGCTACTAGTGGAAACTCGGGCAAGGGACCTGGACAGAGAGGTGTATCAGGATCTTGACAGCGATCGCTACCTTATACCAAGTGAAAGAGTCTTTGACAACGCAGCGGATGACTTGGAGACAATAGCGGTATCGAAATGCTCGATAAGCCTGTTGCCGCAGAAAGAGGTAGTCAGGACTGATCTTCTACCGTTTGAACAAGAAACACAACCGTTGGCGAAGATTTGGTGCGTTAAGATGGAAGAAGACACACACCAGCCCAACGAGCTGAATAGTCAGATGAGGGTCATGAAGACGTACTTGAAGGCGAGATACAGACTTTCGGACCTTCTAAGGTCGCAGAGAAATGATCGCATGACAAGCAACCTGAAAAGGTGGATCGAGAATGGTTCGCCGGATAAAGGGGACCTCGAGGAAGATAGTTATCGCATCCTGAGACAATACTTCATGAGGATCCTGAGGCGCTTTGAGTGACCTGGGATGAAAAAGGCATGCGAGAAATGGGTAACAGCATGTCTGTCATGCCAACAGGTCAAGGATCCAAGGATGCTGCGATTTCCTTTACAATCGATTGAGTCGTCTGAACTCAACGAGGTGGTGCAAATAGATCACCAAAAGATATGCATGACAGACAATGGTTACAATCAGGTGCTGGTCATGATAGATCATTTTACGAAGTATGCAGAGGCCGTGCCCTGCATAACTGCCTCGGCGGAAGAGACATGCGACCACCTGATCAATACGTGGATAGCGAGACATGGTTGTCCGATGACGTTTCAATCGGATAATGGAACAGCTTTCGTAGGAGAGCTTACCAAAGAGCTTATGAGACGCTCACAGGTCGCTCAGGCTCACTCCACGACATACCACCCTCAGACGAATGGCTTAGTGGAAAGACAGAATAGGACGTTAGTGTCGATGCTAAGAGTATATTGTTCCAGGTACATGACCGAGTGGGACAGATACCTTCCACAGGTGATGGGAGCATATAACAGCACGCAACACTCCACCACCGGAGTCAGTCCACACATGATGCTAACTGGACACGAAAAGTCTTTACCCTTAACCTTCTTCTACCCAGAATATGAGGGAAAGAAAACGTCCCCACAGGTATACGTGAGGGATGTGATCAGACGCCAGCAGGAGTTGAACGATTTGTGTAGACGAAATACTCAGCAGGCACAGGCAAGACAGAGGAAAAGATTCGACAAGAAAGCAGCTGGTGCAAAGGCTTACTCAGTGGAAGACTACGTATGGGTTTTTCAGAACGTTATACCACCGAAAGGGACGAAAAAGCTCCTAAAAAAGTGGATGGGACCCTTCATGATTACAGAGGTGCACCAGGAGGGACGCTTTTATAGACTGAGTACTGGCCGAGCCGCCCACTACGAGAACATCAAGCCACACAACCCATCGACAGAAGACTGGTGTATACCTGCAGACACGGAAGAAGGGGATTATCTAATGATGAATCCTGCTTGCGAGGTCAATGAAAAAGGCACCAGGGAGAAGAACGATGGAAACGAAGTCGTGGAGGAATATACGGATACACCGCTGGACCTGGATCCAAACGAACAGATCGAAGCGGACGATGAAACCTTACCCTACGCAGAGGAAGATTGGCAGGATCCCGAACAGATAGAGGTTCCCAAGAACTTGGAACCGGATCTTCCGTTCACGATACAGACTCGTCAGAAGGACGGGACGAGACCAAGAAAGAAATACAATCCTTACGGTGACGACTTTGTAGTGGATATGATAGATCTGAAGAAGATAGTGGAGGAAGTAGTGGGTCTAGAGGAAATAACTGTGTCACAAGACATTGACATAATCGATGATCACGACGATGAGTGGGTTGACGACTGGTCGAAACCCGAGGTAGAATTCGACGACGAGCAACAGCAGTCATGTGAACAAGACTTGACGAACCTGCGTGTCTTAGAGTGGCTGAATGAAACGACTTCGGATCCAGAGGAGACCAGCGTCACGATTAAAGACCGAGATCGTGAAAGCATGAAATACATCAAGACCGAACGAGATGATCCTTCCTGGGCTGCCCAGGAAGGACGACTACTCATTCCAGCTTCTAACCTCGACTTGATACCCGGTATGCGATCGACGGGGACGTCGATGGATATTTTTGTCCGGGGAGTGGGGGTAGGACTTATCCACACTGAAAACTTGATAATAAAAAAATTAAGAATAGCAAGAGAAAAAGGAGACTTAGAAGCAGAAACAGGCGAAGAACCTAAGAAACCTGACATAGGCAGGGTAGTTGAGTCATATTTTAACTTACCAAATGAATATTCTAGTAATATAATACTAACAGACAGTGATTTCATACTCACAAACAGAACATGTGCGATAGCGATCACCGCAGACATGAGTTTTAGGACAGCGCTAGCGGCAGATTTTAAGAGAGAATACAAAAACGTGGAATTCCTTTGGAAGCAAAGACCAGGGATAGGGGGCGTAGCAGCCTTACCTCCGGCGGCGTCGCAGATACCGGGAAATTACTTATGCTTCTTGGTAACGAGGGCGACGGATAAGCAGCACGTAGACCCGGAGAACCTAGTCTTGTCCTTGACGAGGCTGAGGGACTTCCTTGTGGAAATGGATGTGAAGGAGCTCTCGCTTCCAGTGTACGATCCAAACAGAGGAACACTGCATCCTCGGGAATTGTACGCGCTTGTACACGTGATATTCTCTGATACGAACATACAAGTGTATCTACAGAAGAAATATTACTTAAGTATAGGCTGAGTGATGTGCGAGAGAGTGTTAGGCCAAAGACTAAGTTGTATGTAATATGTGATATGTTTGTTATGTTATGTTATGTTAGGTGTTATGTTATTAAGATCATGAGTAAGTAGGGGTTAGTGACCATGAACAACTAAATGATGATCTTAGGAATAGATCCAAGTTTTGGACTGTCCAATCTTAGGTCGAAATCCAAATTTTTAGAGACCGATTGAATTTAATAAATTTTAGGACAAATATCCTTTTATCTGAACTGTTTTTAAGCAAATTTTTACGATATATAATAAGGTCAAACAGACAAGTGTGATATTTGTGACTTCTTTTCTAGATACTGATTGATCATTTAAGTACTCACTTGAGTCAAAACCTTGGAACCAAAACCGAATCGAACTTGAAAGAATAGAATGGATAACTTCAACTTGGATGAATTGATGGACCTCGCAGAGGCATATGTAGGACCGATGATAGATGCGATCTATCGTCGGCTGATCGATCGAGACTTCGCTCTGGAGGACCCAGAGGTAGTCATGTTGCTGACCGCCCTGATCAACATCTTGGGGCACGACAACCTTGGGGACCGCCCCACGGAAATCCTGTTGATGGCAGCATATGGAGAAAGAGGAGTACTAGACCGCCCGAACATAAGAGTGATGAGGTGGAGAAACGGGGCTCTCTCAGGGAGTGACTTGGCGAATGAGCCTGGATTGGGAATTTCTAGGACTTACCAACCAGGTGAGATGCCAATGCCCTCCAAGCCCAAACCTGGGCTGACGAGAATGCATCGGGAGATGAACAGCGAGGCGACCTCGTCTGGTTCACCACTGAGAGCAGCTGTGCCACCAAAAAGGGCGAAAGTAGCACAGGAGGTTCAGACGAACCAAACCATACAAGATCTGGACGAGATGAACGATCAGCTGAGAAGTATGAAGAAGGAGCTGGACGAGATGACCAAAAGCATGCTCCAGATGGAGGAAGATCGGGACACGTGGAGAAAGTTGTTTGAAGACTGCAACAAAAAGCAGGGTCAAGAGATTGAGCGCTTAAGGCAGGAATACAAAGAGCGATCGGAGCAGGTGGCGTTGACAACGGCCGTGGAGAAAGTGATACCTGCAAGGGATATTCCTCGTGGGCAGTCCCCGATGGAGCTCTTGACGCCTCGAGAAATGAGTCAAACAACGGAGACACGGCTCCCAGCAGAGAAAAATCGAGTAACAATCCCGGATCCTAGCGACACCTTGGGTGATCCCGTCGTAGAACAGACAGAGAGGAAGCTGATAGAGACAGCTGGACGACTGGTCGCTAACAAGAATGCGCCAGGTTCTGGGGTGGCTGCACCCTATGGAACCATTGACGACACGGGCAGAGTACAACTCTCCCAGACCGTGATCAGACAGGGGATAAGTAACGTGACACCACTAATGGGGAGCTCGAGAACCCCAGAGCAAAGAGTACGGAAGATGCCAGCGAAGAAAGTGTCTCGCATAATAGACGTGCAAAAGAATAATCAATTGAAATATAATTTCACGGGAGTTCCGGAGACAGATCCGAGGGCCTGCTTCAATCGAGCTACCTGGAGCCCGGCTGTAAACCTGCAGCAACCACCACTCGGGACATCTCATCTGATACTGGGAGACAGCTTGGTCAGAGTGCTGTCGAATTTGAGGACCTCGTGGGTCACCACGGTGATGGCCTTTGGAGGCGCGACGATAGCCCAATTATATCGAGGAGGCACCGATGAGGAGGACCATTCATCCTAGGAGAAGAATAGGACCTGTCAACCCAATCGAAGAGACAGCAGGCACATCTAGATCGGACACCAGATCGGAGACGACAAGTACCAGTCGAGAGGAGAGAGCGAGCAGAGGCTCATTGATGTGGTCAAGACCCGTACCGTCTCCCTGGCATATATACAAAGACGAACTAATGAAGCTGGATCTCCATAGAGTAAGATTCATCGAAGATGCAAGGAGGATGCTGAATGGAGCGACGCTATCCGTCAACAGATTGTACTCGATAACCGGCCTAGACTGGTTGATAGCCGCTAGCATAAATTTCAGCTCCACAACGGCCTTGAGATTTGCTGACTTGGAGGGACTGCCCTCTAACAACACGATGGGACCAGTGAATGCGAGACCGTTGCAAGATGTGAGACTGAATCATGATGAGGGGAATCGTGAAGAGAGACCAGGAAGATTCCTGACGACGAGAGCGCCGATTGGACAACACGTGAAGATATTCAGGCAGCTGACGACACCGTCTGGTCATGTGAAGGACAGAGTGTACCCAAAACTAGTGAACCAAGATGGTGATGCCCAGAGATATGGCGGATTGACAGCGATAAAGAAAGATGAGACCATCTTCGCCGCCTATGACAAAGCAGAGATGAGGAAGGCCAAGATTATGGTACTAGCGAATTCAGAGTTGGCCGGACGTCTTTGTTTTGGCCGGACGTCATAATGTTGGCAGCGGTCGACCTGGACCTACTGCAATCAGTATCTTTGGCTATAGGGGTACAAAGGCAGACGGACATGAACCCAATTACGATTGTGTTTGCTGGCATCAATGACCATCTACAGAGTAGAGGTTTTCTGAGCAGACTCAGAGATCCTACAACAGCAGAGAACGCTGTATGGCCAGCGATAAAAGATATCCTTGAGTCGATGGGTGAAGTGGTGGACGCGACGAAAAAGGGGTCATTCAATAAAGTGACACTAAGAGTAGTATTCGCGTTGTCTCCGGGGTATGCACGTCTCCCGGATGGACTGAAATTTGTGTATGCGATTGTGGCCTTACTTTCGGAAGGAAAATATGATGTGATCATATCAGCCCCGAATCGCATGATAGAGATGGAGAACCTGAGGCCACTTAAGGCTGAACTGTCTGCAGTATGGTCAGATATCTCAAACGCGATGAGAGGATTCAAGGACCATTCGCTACACATGTTAGTATTGGACGAGGTGCTGGGGTTGGAACTGTCCAATTTCAGTCGGCAACTCAAACTGAAGCCGGGAATAGACGACGACCATCGAGTGATCGCGGCAATGTCCAACGACTTGTGGTTCCGAGCAATGGAAGTGGCAGGTGAAGACACAAGAAGGAAAAATTCACTGGAGACGAGAGCTCACCTGGAGGCGATGGTTCTGAGAACCAAGCCGGAAGCCAACCAGTGGCTACACCTGAACCCTAGAGTAGCGGCATTGGGTGCAGATGCTTTTGAGCAAGGCCCCGTGATGATCACAAAGATACATGCCTACTTGTTGAAGGAGGTGAACCTGGCGGAAAATGCCGGAGAAAAGACCGCTGAGTTTGTAAACAGAATGTGTCAGATTACTCTGGAAACCTTCTGGACCCAGGAAGTGAAAGGACAGGAGGGCTTTGAAAGGACAGACATCATGCTAGAAGGGTTGGGAGCCGGATGGACCGCGTCCTTCTTGGCAAAAGTTTACCCGAAAGTCTCGCACTACTTGATAAAAGAATTCCTCCAAGCAGTAGTGGAAGTATCGATAGTGGAACTAGTAGCCTTGTTCGTGACATTTGGAGCAGGGAGTTTCGTGAAAGGACCGAAGATACTGCTCACCGATGGAATCCAGAACCTGCGGCTAGACGGACTTCTGACATTGATTGCAATTACCCACGGAAACTTGGGAGGACTAATGAAACTGGCACGTTGTCCAGAGCAGATGAAAGAGAGAGTGAGGAACTTGGATATGAAGAAATCCACGGACTCGTGGGATAAGATAAGAGACCTGAGACACACTCTTATCCAGTATCTCTTACAACAAAATCGCTTTGGAACGGGAGAAGACGAGACGATTGAAAGAGAGGAAGATGTTAGACGACATGTTGGAGGCATGCCGCTGTTAACTGATCTGAGCTTGGCTATGAGAACCGATCCCTTGGTGCTGATCAGAGGAGTCACGGAGTTCGTGACAGTGATCTAGGGACCAGCAGTCACATTTGCGTTCCCTGACGTTAAAGTGGAAGCATATAGGAGGTCGGTGCTGCACCTGAACCTCATATCGGCAGTGGACGGTAGTACACTGAACTGGTGTGAGCAGCACACATTGCGGGAGCTCATGAGTGAAGATCTGTTATTTGCGAAAATATCGGAGCCAGAGATGACAGTCATCAATTTTGACGATCACTTCCGTGATCGCATGGGAGAAGTAGAAAGAGGACACATCGAGGTGTTTCCAAAGCTTTGGAATCTGAGACCCTATGATAAGACGAATGGTGAAATAACCAGAGTGCCTCGTCTCACTGCAGCATATCACAAAGTGAGAGAAGAGACGAAGGACTGGGGCGATTACAAGAAGCTGCCGGAGGCAATCCCTGAATTCCCTCTGATAAGAAGGATGTTGCTCGCAGCAGTCTCCGTGGTACAAACTCCTAGATTGAGAGCATTCGAAACCAATGAAAGGAGAGTAGGGAATTTCGTGGGGACGATGGATCCATACTTTGTGGGGAGAAATGCCGCCATGTTACAGTACACACGATTTGCATACACAGATCAAGCGACGAGAAGGCGAATAAGCAACGCCGCGACTCCCAAGCCTGGAAGATTTGATGAGGAATGGAAGGGGTTAGGTTTAGCTCCGATGAGGATGAGAGGCAGGACCGAATTGCCTGAAGCCTCATTAATCCTGACTAGTGTAAAACAGGAGATGAAAGTGGGAGGAATACTGCAGACGAGAACCTTCCTAGCACCCTTCGGCTGCGAAGAAATCAAAGTGGTCCATGGAGAAGAGGAAGATAAATCGGCCGGTACATTGCTCATACCGAGATTCCAGGAAGAAGCCGACAATGACGAACAAGGACCATCGAGCTCGAACAAGGATAAGTCAGAAGGAGATGACGGGCAGGGTGGAAGCCGTCAAACCGAGGAACCCATGCAACAAGATCAAGCTGGTGGGGAAGACGACAGGGCATCGACAGGAGGAACATCCAGCCTGGATTTCAATATCTTCAGTGATCTTGAGAATAATGCAGATACGTTGGAAACGACTGAGCCAGCGGATGAAGGCATCTCGACACTGGAGCCTCCGTCAGCCTTTATGGAAATGAAACGGAATTTGCCGGAGAGCAGCTCTCCTGGCAATTCAAGAAATAACGACCAGAGAACCCTCATGGAATCACCTAGGAGGAGAAGAATAGAGGCCTCAGCCAGAGTACCTTTCTTGGGAACGCTGCCCGAAGAAGAATGGGAAGTACATCACCGCGACCACGAGAGTAGGACGGGATGCAAACTGGACAGAGTGGCGTTTATGGAAGAAGTCTGGACCGTGGTTCAAAGCTATGGGACCCAGTCTATTCTGAAAACGGGTCTCAACCAACCCTTGATGAGAGAAGTACTTGACAAGCTTGATGAGTGTGAAGGGAGACTGAGTGAGTTGTTGATCGACTCAGCCACTGATGAAAATGAAGCGAATTCTCCCATCAAGATGACACCGCAGGACGATGAAGGAGAGGTGGTGTATCTGTCAAGAACCAGGAGAGGGACGATGCTATCAAAATTGGTGATTGATAAAATCAATGCAATGAAAATGAAGTTAGGCAGCAGAGTGATGCCGAGGATAGTTGGAAAGACGAAAGTGGATACGGAGATATCGATGAAAGCTGTCAATTCAGCGAAAAGGAAACGAGTCGAAGAGGTCATGGATTTGGGACAAGGCGATTATCAATTGTCTGGCACGGATAAGATGTTGAATGATATAACGATGGTGCCACCCATTCTCATGGCGGGGACAAAGTCAACAGGCTACAAATCCAAAAGGAGTGACCGCACTCTGACTGGAGCAACCTTAGAAATGGAAATACTCAGCCAATGTGGAGAGAGCAAGATGAAAGACTTCAAGCCAACCACCATGAATCATGGAAAGGGAAGTGTCGCAGGACAACTAACACCAGTGGAATATAACCGGCTAACAGTGTCGGAAACTGTGTCGATAGATGAACCCACCGGTGGATACATGGAGATGTTGGAATACCGAAACTCGGCTAGAGGGTACGTATTGGCCCTGGAAGACGAAAAAGCCATGGAAGGTTATCTGGAAACGATGTTGCAAGGCACCACCCTCAAGCAGAAGGCGTACGGGACTTTGGCGTCGTCTGAAATACAGGCAGAAACGATAGAGCATTTTGTGAGCCTTCCATGGAAAGCAGTAGTATTAAGGTATTTCGAAGAAGAAATGAGGACTACGCCAAGAATACATGCTCTCGTGGCAGTGCCTTACGTAAGAACAAAGTTACAACTCAGGTTCGCCTGGTGCATGATAGGACTGACTCGCGAAGAGTATGATTCAGAAGAAAGGAAGAGGTCGAAAGAAGAGAAGGTTTTCCTTATGACGAATCTGAGGGATCTGATAGTCCAGGAGGGAGCAGCAGTAGCGTGTGCGAAGCGGAGAGACGCTCTCTGTTTCATTCGATTCCTGATAGAGCAGATTTTAGTACCTGCATTAAACACTTGTGTTCAAATGTTGAGGGAAGGCAATGAGCGAACGAAAGCCTTATTCTTGCTAGCACTGCTGGATATGCAGCAAAGTAAACCGATGAGGGTGAACATGGAAGAACCTGAGGAATTGGAACCCATGAAAAAGATAGACGAAATCAGGAGATTCTCAAACAAGGAGCTGAGACTCACTAAAGAATCTATGGGAGCTTTGCCGAAATCCAGTGAATACTGTGGACCGATCAAGAAGAAATCATATGGCTATGTATCCGGGATCATAGGGATCGCGTACAATCCTTTCCTGAGTGAAGACATACGCGATTGCTTCTTCGATTATGAGCAGGCGGTGTTGCTAAGATTATGGACGTCCAGAATTGTAACGATTAAGAGCGTTAACAATACACAGGCCAAATTGGGACTGGTCTTGGAAGAAGAGGTGACTGCACCGTCAGTACCAAAATCCGACAAAAAAGTGGAGTTTTGGTTCGGATTCTCAGATGAATTACTGAGAACGGGCTTGATGTCAGTGTGGGAATTGATGAGGCCATCATGGTGTCCTAGTCCCAACGCTGACTCGATATTACGGGCGACACAAGACGTACAGAGGGGACTGAATGCAGACTGTAACCTGCGTGACCTCAACATCATATATAATGTGATGATAACGGCCTCTAAGAGCAACGGAGAAGATAAAGTGGAGTTGCCTGGCTGGGGACCAGAAGACTGGGTCAAACCTGGTAGCTGTCTGGCGGAAGTCTGTGGACTGGAGGGTCACGTTTGTGGAGGTCTGGACTGTGTGAAGACCCTGGAGAAACAACACAAGCAATTGACGGTATTGTTTGGAAACGTAGTGATGAAAGCAAGAACAAAAACGGTACTGATAGCAGATTGCCATGGAGGAACCGATGTGAATCTAGTGACTGCACTAGGATTCTACAGCATGTTTGGTTTTTTAGAGTCACTATTGAATCTAGAACAGAAACATATGATGGTCACAGCCATCAGCGTAGAAGTATTCCCAGGAGTTCTGCAGACTGAGCAGAAATACATAGGAAAATGGAGGGAAGCAATCGAGACGGAAATGAACATAAGACACAGCGAGACTTATTGTAGACCATCAGGAGCACGATATTTGGTGGGTTCAACGTTGGCTCCAATGTGCAAGAGCAGATACCCTGTACATTTCGTAGCTGTGGACGTGAAGAGTACAAGAACGATTGTGGATCAAGCCTTCTCAGTGCCGAAGTGTGTGAGACTGGCGAGAATGTCCGAGAAGTCTTACGAGTTACTATGTAAGATGTTCTCAGCAGTTCCAGAGAGAACCAAAGAAGAATTGGAGTCAATACTAGGAAAGAAGTTCCTGGGATATGTGAGCGGGAACTTCAGTGACTTCGAGAGACAGAAACAGAGAGGATCAACTGTCACAGATTACAATGCAGTAGACGAGAATGATGAAGTCCACCGAGTGATGATGGAAGTGAAACATTTACTGGAAGCTTCGGGAAAACGTAATTGGAGGAGCATCATGTTGACGCATGACGAGTTTCCTTGCCACTGCTTGCTGCAGACCTGGTGGTATCCCAAGCGTAGTAATCTGATGTTGATCTAGGACTCTGGAGAGCTGCTCTCCATGGGTTTACCAGACCATCATCACAGCCCATAACAATAGTAATAGTGGGAGTTATGATGGCGATACGATGGCTGGAAGCTCATGTGAGAGAAAATGACATACAGGAGGCACCGACGAGAGAACAGTTGCGGAAGTTAGATTGTCTAAAAGATTTAGATCTTTTTGAGACAATGTGCAAAGTTCTAAATATTCCGATGGAAGTGAAGAAGATATGGGCAAGAAAACGATTGATGCCATGGTTCAGAGCTAACATGACTGCATGGTTGTACGAGTATGCGAAAAAGCATATGTCGAAGCATGGCAGAGTGTACAGTGAATATCAGCTGGACATTGGAGCAGGTGCTTTTAAGCGAGCTCTCGTGACTCATCGGAATGCAGTGACCACCGCTGTGAAAAGAATTTCCAGGACGAGTGAACGTAGTGAAAAGGAGAAGGCAGAGATGCTGAAAGAAGATTTTGAGAGAAACGTGACGTTCTGTCTCCACAACAGCTTCTGCAGGAACAGAGAATCTAACGTGGATCCCCTACCTTGCTGCAAACAGAGGGTAGAAGAGCAGAAGTGTTGGAGGACGGCTTCCAGCATCGTCAGGATAGCTAACGACGTGTTACAAGATACGGAAACTGAGAGTGCAGAGTCAGTATCACAGGGGGAAGAAATGGAGCATTGACGAATGACCGAAAAACAAGATGAAAAAAGAGACAAAGTTAGAAGAATTTAGAAGTTTAAGAACTTCTAAACGACGAAAAAAGGAGAAAACATAGGAGTGATGAAGAAAAGTTAAAACTCAGAATTGTTTTATGTGTGTGAAAAAACTCAAGTGAGAAACCAAGCAACCAAGTTGTAATTGAAAACTGAAACATTTAGTTGAGTTTTGAAATTGTTGCATTTATAAATTTGCACTTTGATTTTAGTTGAAGTGGCTTTAGAGACACTCACTTACTGTTTATTTAGAAAGGCTTAAGTGAAGGAGTATATTTAAATATTCCAGCCTGCATGACTGTTTTTAATCAGCTAGGAGAACTGATCACTTTGTGGTGACATGGGAGGCTTGAGTAATCTCTCGAAGAGTGAGATTGTTTCATTGTTCTTTCTAACCCCAGAGTTTCTTAGTTTTAATATTCAGGACAATGACAAGCGAGATTTCCGAAGGGAAAAGCATAGTAGGATAACTTTAGCTTGTTGGTTGGCAGGACTGTCCTGCAAGCCAACACCGTTTAAATCTAAGAGAAAAAGTTTTAATCGGGACATTGACACTGGGAGTCAGAAAATATGTTTTATCTTAGGTCATATCCTCAATGTGCAGATTAATGAAAGAATTTGAAGGCTATAGTGATGTAGTATGATGCCATTTATATTCTGCAGTGAGTCGATATGACGTGGATAAAAGTAATTTCGTGCATTTTGTAAATTCTGTTCGATGAAACTGTATCTATTTTACGCACATTGCGTGATTCAATGAGGACATTGACCGGACTGTCCGGGGAGTATGTGACATTCGACCAGAATATGAAAAATGCAATCTCTGCAGAATTCGAATTTTTAGCAGCGAGCCTTCCGGTTTGGTGATCAATAAGAATTAAGAACTTTATTTGAACGATTGAACAAAACGTGAAGGTTAAAGGATTCGGAAATTGCTAATTTTTAATTTTTCGAAGTGATTACGTAACATTTCTGAAAAACGTCAGAAACGGCCATTTTGGCAGAAAAGCTAGAAGACAACACAACAACATTAGTTGCGCGGACGATAAATACGAAAATTGTGAGAAAAAATAATAGCAGACTGCAGGAATAGCAGTGAACACTCCGAGTTGCAACTATTGTGTCGCTACAATAGTTGCAAGGCCGTTGCAGACAACGGTGAAGGGTGGAGGACAGCCTTCCGGATTAAGAAGAAGTCAAGATTAGCGAGCTTGATTCAGTGGATTCAAGAATCCGGAAGGGTTTCGGGACTGAAACTTTTAGCCTTTTATATAAACTTTTAGCTTCTTGTCATGTCCTGATTTGAATTTAATTAACAACTGGATTCGTTTTGATAAGGATGAGAAGCTAGGAGTTGGGGGAAAGGGTTGATCCATCTTCGATGGAGATGATGATTTTTATCTACTGAACAAAAACAATAGTAATATAATAAATAGTAGTAGCCCTGTTTTTAGGAGTTACCTCGTGGTCTGGGGATACTGGGACCCAGCCATGAGCTCGTTATTTCTGCATGTAATCTTATTAATTTGAGTGTTTTGACCGAAGCCGAAAGCAGTAACGTTTTTGTCGACCCGGTGTTGGAAAAGACCACCGAAAAGTACTGGCTTGGTAGAGACGGTGAAAAGCATGCAAAGCTCTGTTTAGACGTTAGCCAGTCGTCTTAGGACTTAGTTTTGTTTTCCGTCGTTATATATCCACCGGGCGAATGTTACAATCTCTACGAATGGAATCCGGCAGACTTGTACCATTTGCGGGAGGACGATGAAAATTTGTTTTGACATTATTTTTCAAAAGTTTTCTGATTAAGATTATGAATGCGTACTATCATTATCAAGCGACCATGCCTCGCTTCTCGGGACATTACAGACAGCGGGGTATTAGGTAGTTTTGGACGAATAGTACTTCTGTTAGCTCGAAAATGTATATTACCAGCAAGAAAACATATTGGAAAAGAATTACTTGTTCAAGCAGCACCCGAATTAATAGATACAGCAATCAGGAAGAAAACGCCGAGACACGCCTTGAAAAACACAGTAAAAACACAATCAAAAAACAAATTGGAGCTGGAAGCAGCAAGTCGCAAACGGAAGACAACAACATAAAGAAAAAGAAAAATTCTCATTCCAAAGAAACGAACTCCACTGAGAAGTCACTGAGAATTTTTTTTTTCGCAAAAGTACGAAATGATTTCTAATTTATTAGCAACTGAAGCAACTCACAGCTCATTAGATTTATTTGAAAACCCTTCTCTACTCGTTACTCTTGAAAAAGCATTCACTCAAACAATTGGTCCATCTTATTCACCTGATGGCCCCATGCTCGTTTTTGAAGTGTTAGGAGATAGAAACAACTTTTTTGATCTTCAACGAACTCGCTTGTAGATTGTAGCACGCATTGTTTAAAATAATGGTAATGTACTGCAAACTCATGCTACAGAAGCAAGGCAACGATACACCCCATTTTTGGTTAATAATTTTCATCTTTATTTTCAGAATGCACCATGTCTCTGAATGAAGAAAAAATTTCAACAACTAAGACACAGACAAAATAAATTGTACTTTCAGCCGCCTGTTTGTTCAACCAGTTTAGAAATTTGAATTTGATTTGGAAACAAAAAATTGTAAAAACGATTGATTTGTCGAATGCTATTTCTGAAAATTTATTTGACTTCTTGTTGGACTTTGACATTAAGCTGATTGAACAAAAAAAGAGCTGATTGAAAATTTAGGTTATTGTTTACAAAAATGTTAAAATTATATGAAAAAGCCTGATGGTCTAATTAAATGTATATCACAGAGTTGTAGATATCAGCAATTTACTTTTAATTCCACTGTTTTGAAATTCAGCAGGTTCAAAGAGTGTTGGAAAAAAAAATGATATTGGAAAAACGTAGAGTTACCTCAACAGACTTGGAATTCCTTCATGAGACTTATTTGAGCGTGAAAAAAATCTACCGGAAAATTAAGAGCGTCAAAATTACTTTCTGGCGGCATGTTTTCTGTTTTTCTTTTCCAGTGAAAATAATTTAAATTATGACGTAGCTATTAAACTTAGGCCATTTAAAGGTTTTTTTGGCATAAACGACTCTTCCATGGACAAATATTTAAAAGATTCAAAAATATTACGTCTGCATGCAATTTTACATGACGCTGCAGGTTTTGTTGACGAAGATTACAAAACGGGTCCCACTTACTGCTAGATGTTACCCTGGAAGTGTAATAGCAGTCTGTTTTGTCATTTGAGCGGTTTTACTTTCTGTTTATTCGTCAAACTAACCAGACCAGAACTCTATCAATTATTAGAATGTTGAGCGAACGATCAGTCGTGATAAATTTGGAAGGACTTCGCTATAAAAAACTACATTTATAGTTGAAGAATTAGCCATTACGATTTCTGATTAGAGCGACTCTCTTATTTTTCTACCTCCAGACCTTTTCAACTCACTGCTCAAAAGCTGAACAAAAGCGTACAACTGGTTAACACATTACTTACACGGAATTCATTGGGAAAGGGGAGATTTTTTTATATTTAAACCTAAATCAGATTACTCAAAGTTTTGTTTTGAAAAATCATAACAATGTAATTTACGCCAAAGGAAAAGAGAAAGCTGAACTCCTCGCAAAGTACTTGGATAGAGAAGTTGTGAATCTTGATGAGTTGTGTTGCCCGAGAATTGAAAACTCATATTTAAAAAAAGATTTCAATCTTGCAATAGACATTTATCTAATTACAACGCCAGGAATCACTGTCCCCTGTAAAAAACAAAGGTTTTTTTGATTGGCTGACAAATGAGCAACAACGAAAGATTAGCAAAAACGGAGACGTACCTATCTCCAAATTTAGTGTTCTTGACTTGGATGACACCAGAGAGTGATATAAAAATAACTTTGACCAGAACCGAACAAATCAATTGCCGAGGCCAAGTTTTGCAGCGGAAAGAAAAAATCACTCTATCAGGAGACGAATTGACTATTTTAAGAAAAATTTTCCCAGTGACTGACCATTTCATCTATTTGCAACGAAACAAATATTGTCAAAATGTTAGCCAACAAACGAGGAGTATGTCTTGCCAGGATAGTCTTAGTTCCCAAAAATCAACCAGGAATTCAAATGGATCTTCAAAGCAGTGACCTACCTCAGGAACTTCAGAAACTAGTAGAAGAGAACTATGTAAAGAAAGTTGTATTTCATGCAAAAAACTCAATATGTGTTAGACAATTATGTTGCGGAAATGCTGCATGGCATTGACAATGACATAACTAATGACTCTACAAGTTATACTCGATACGAGACTTTTTTTTGTTCTGAAGTATAGATAATAATTTTTTATGACAAAAACAAATTTCTTCTTTCTCATTAAAAAACTAGTGTTATAGATAGAGAGTTAGAGAGAACCAGATGGAGATAAAACTAAATTGAACAACTGAATGTCTGAACTAGCGATTGATGAGCCTGATGCTACTATACTCACCAATTTTGCTTATGATCAAACAAACAAACACTTAACAAAATCTCGGAATTTGTATGTTACAGTCCCCAGATCAGAAGTAGTTTTTATGTCTCAAATAATTTTAAATTTCATTTTACTTTTTTTGTATCTATAAACTTTCTTGCACGCACGTAAGCTGTGAAGAAACGTCAGTTTGGTTTTCAATTTTTTCTGGTTTAGTTGGGTTAGTGCTACCTAAGTGCGGAAGCATTCATACAAATGATAAAAACAAAACAGCCGAAAAAAGTCTAGGTAGATAAAGTCACAGATATCAAGGGGTCATTCAAAACTTTATGTGAGAAAAACGGCATCGAAACATATACAACAGAGAGTGAAAAAAAATCCGTTCTCGCGGAGAGGCACATTCGATCTTTAAAGGGTTTGATTTATAAGTTTTTGGAGTACAAATGGACCTACTCATACATCGATAAGCATCAAGATTTTGTCAACACAATTAACTCGAGAACAAACCGCGTTACCAAAATGGCCACGATTGAACTTACCAAAAAGGACGTTCCACGTCTCATTTCAATAAGAGTGGAACAATCGCAGAAACTAGTACGCCGACCAAAGCTCTACATTGGTGACTTTGTTAGAATAGCAAAAATTGACCTTCCTTTTCGAACGGGATACAAATAATCATTCACTGACGAAGTTTTTGAAGTCTTTGACATTCCAACAAGATTCCCACCAACTTATAAGCTCGCTGATTAACGACGCTGATAAGGAACGAATAGAGGGTAAATTTTCTGAGCCTGAACTATTCAGGGTATTGAAAAAAGGAAGGAAGGATCAAACTAAACAATTTTATGAAAATTTAGAAGCGAAAAAGATTTTTTTACCATTACACTGGTGTCATCAGTCTCAATGAATAATTTCAATGACAACACGCTAGCGAGCTTTAAAAATCTGCTAAGCAAAAATACCGATCAACAAGGTGAAGGAGAGTTGCATTGACAAAAATAACGTTTCCCACTCATATCAACAATGTTACGAATACCAAACTAGTCTACTACAAAAAATACAAAGTTAAAGCAAGCCTCAAAGTGGCAAAAGAAAAAAATCTAGACCATATGATGTCTTTATTCATCTTTATTTTCCGAATGCACCATGTCTCTGAATGGAGAAAAAATTTCATCAACTAATGCCATATTTGCCCTTAAGAGTCTCATTGAGACAGAAATTTCACACGGTATTGATGCAAAGAAAAAATTGCTTGCTTGTCGAGGCTTTTATTATAAAGATAATTCATCAGGTATTGATGGTGCTAATGGGCGAGCTGAAGATGTCGCGGAACGAATACCAAACTAGTCTACTACAAAAAATACAAAGTTAAAGCAAGCCTCAAAGTGGCAAAAGAAAAAAATCTAGACCATATGATGTCTTTATTCATCTTTATTTTCCGAATGCACCATGTCTCTGAATGGAGAAAAAATTTCATCAACTAATGCCATATTTGCCCTTAAGAGTCTCATTGAGACAGAAATTTCACACGGTATTGATGCAAAGAAAAAATTGCTTGCTTGTCGAGGCTTTTATTATAAAGATAATTCATCAGGTATTGATGGTGCTAATGGGCGAGCTGAAGATGTCGCGGAACGTAAGTGAATCGTGGCAGCATCAAGCGAATTCCATTTATTTGGTAAAATTGCCTGTGAAAATTTTTCATGTGACAAACATCTTATCAGCGGTGTTTTAATAAGTCTTTTTCTGAGACGATCGTCTAATGACTTTGTTATTATGTCCGAGCAACCTAATAAACATTAACAAGTCCAAATTTTTGAAAATTCAGCAGCATTATCCCCATTCATTGTTCGAATGAAACGTTCAATGGTTACATTAGTAATTAGATCAGTTTGAGTTTCAATGGACCGAATCTGTGATGCAAAGCAAATCTGCGGCAATCATTTTCGCAAAGAAACTCCGGCATTTGTTAGTCGAATCGTAGTTAACAGCAGCTTTCATTTTTTACATCAGTGGTTCTGATAGATGATATTTGCTTCACCGTATATTCAAATATTTAAAAGAAGAAAGGACGCAAGGCACAAGAAAAAGACTTTAAGGTCATCATGTTAACTGATTCATTGCATTCTTTTGTAGCTTCGATAAGAACGTGGAAATATGGCTGACCATTGGCAAGATATTGGGAACAAAAATCGTTCTGATTTGAATGGACTGCAAAATGCTAAGTTTGTTTTTAGAAGGAAGCTCAGAGACGTCGGGTTCCTTGTTCGAAAAACAATAAAGTTTTTCGGAAATTGTTTAAAGTATTCCGGCGGTTGTTCATACATTGCTTCAACCATTCTGATAATTAAAAAATGAAATTTTTTTTCAATTTATTCAAGCCACTCGAATTTTTTGTTTGAATAATCTCCTTCTTCATCGTCTCCGTTTTCACTGTTACAGTTTTGTTTGGAGTAAACCGATCTTTTTGATTTGTATTGTTTTTTTTTGAGGTCCTGTTGTGGAAGTTGAAATCTTTTCATCAGTTGGTGCATTGATTAATTTTTTACTTTTGTATAATTATCTGCTAAACAATCAAACTTTTTCGTCGTCAAAGTAACTGTTTGATACATTTTGAACACCTCGTCGTCAGTTTTCTTATACAATTTTATTGTAATATAGGTACCTGTTTTTCCAACTCTGACTATACGTTTTTTTCTTGAAGAAAAATCACGAAAGTCATCAAAAAAGTTAGTATCATTTTCAAGCGTGTACTTAGTTGGGAAGTGGTAATTTTATTCAAAGCTATCAGTCAAGAGACAATTTAAGAAGGATTTAACCAGCCGGTGAATGGCTTAACTCGGGCTATTTGTTTTACGGTAATCGCTAAGCTTCATTGGTGACTATTAAATTGTTTGCAGTTGGAAGATTATGAGTTTTAGTTATAAAGTCAAATCGGTCTAGCAAACTCCCGTTTTAGCTCATAAATCTCAACGTTTCTACCTTGGCGGCATGCGTGTTATCTCTTTGAAGTGTGATACTTCTGTAATTTTGTGCTAAGGGTATCATAAAAAGGCCCCACGCTGCTTCTTTGAAGTATAGATTTTCAAAGCGTTCACATTTTTACTTTGATTGCAAAAGCCCTGTAAACAAATTAAAATTTTACAAACCCAGATTTATGGTAATTGGGTAAACCTTACACCACCAGCAATACTACTTAAAGTGGTAGGTCAAACTAAATCTACTCACTAGTTTTGTTCAATCTCTCAAAATCAAACAATACAAAAATTTCAACTTTGCTAACTCCACTGCAAACCATTTCAAATTTTTCTCTTGAAAGAGCTATATTATACCAAACTAATACAAAAGCTTTTATCGTGGCGGTTCAACAGGAACGGGAAATGCGTAATCGAAAAGCAAGTCCTTTGAACAATCTTGATCCAGAAAACAGAGAATTCGATGAATGGGTCACTAAAAACCAGATGATGTTACCTAACAATTTGCTAGATCAAATTGGTATCCTCATACAAAGCAGAAAACAGGTCTACGAGAGTTGTTGTTTGACTGTATTGTATACTGCGCTAGAACGCAGAGATATTCAAGACCCTACTTGCCTTGATCGTTCACCGAGAAAAATACTGTTTGATTAAGATTGCGAATCAATCCTCTTCTACGAAAATCAAGAAGGATCCATTAGATATTTAGCAGAGCGAGAAATTTACTAGAACATTCAGTCAATTGAATCACCAGTTTCGACAGAAAAAAAATGAGGACCAGCAGACGCCCAAAACCCCAATGAAACCGGATATTTTTTCAATCACTCAACAACAGCAGCAGCACATGTCTGCTGCTTCTTTTTCAAGCAGTCAAAGTCCCACTGCTCCAACCTTAGTAACTGAGACACCACCTACCATTGCTTGCTATGCGTCGAAAAAACGCAAACTGCAATTTAGAGATCTCTGAAAACTAAAAAAAAACTTTGTTTTCAACGAGAGTGCACCAGTTTGGGAGTTTATTATGTAATTTGGTAAGTTTTTTTAAAAGTTATTGTGGCTCTACGTTTTGCTTCTGATTTTTTTTAAAATTAAAAATTGCTTTGTAGTTTTTTTCAGAAATCTTAGAAAAAAAAACTAAACAAAAAAGAAATAAATTTTAATTTTTTTTTGATTTTCTTTAAGAAAAATAAGTTAAGAATTTGAAAATTTTGTTTAAAAACAAATACTGGTATGAAAAATTGTCCTCTGGTTCCGACCAGTAGTAGGTGACCAAATAAGCTAAAGTAAGTTGCCTGTATATGCAACAATTAACATGTTACTTCTGTTCAAAACCGAAACCAGAAAATTTATCCAACATTTTTTTGTGTCAACAAATTGTCAAAATAGCAACATACAACATGAGGAGGGTGTGTGTCACAATCAAGAAGTAAAATATAACCAAGCTGGCCAACATTCAGACTCAACTCTTCACTGCAAAAGAGAAACAAACATTGAAACAAGTTATATATCCCAAGAACCATCTCAAATTTTGAGAGATTCTATGTTTGTTGATAATTGTAAAATTCAGTAACGCTTTGTGATGTTTTGTGTGTTTAATAATTGAAATAATATTGGTTCAAAATTAATTTTTCTCACTGAAGTGCTCATTTAGAGCTAGAACCGTTGAGGAAAAGTCAGACAAAACAAACAATTCAATCAAAATTGACCTGAAGCACCAACCAATTATCAACTGACTTTCCAGTATTTGTTTAAGAAATTACGAAAAACTTATTTATTAACTGCTTTTATCAAAATTTCAGTAAATTTTGTTTTATATGAACAAAATTACAAACAAAAATGTATATTTAGTAGAAAACATTATCATTATCTTCCGAGTTTTGGAATTTCATTGATTTTTTTTTCATTTTTTTTCGCCTAAATTTAAGGTGGCTGCAAGAAAGTCTCTAAAAACTAACCAGACTCTAAATAAAGGAAGAACCTTTGATGATGACGTTTACTACAAAAAAATTTAAAATGATACAACAATTCGTTTTTTTCAAGTTTCTTTGTTTATTTCAGTAAAAAAAGTTTCTATCAAAAGCGTTTTCAATGTCTGAATTGATTTTAAATTTGAACTACTGCTACAAAAACAAAAGAGTGCTGAACAGATGACTTTGATGGAGATTGCATTAGTTTTAACTTGTATAGAAATACAGAAAGTTCAATAAATTTGTTTAAAAAATGGAGAGGCGATTTCAGAAAAGAAGAGTACAGCCAAACTTATCGACAATGTTTTTCTTTGAAGAGTTAACTCAGAATTACACTCGCTTAGACGCATCAAGACATCGTAAGCACTGTGGCGTTTCAAAATGTTCCAGTTGTAACTTTTATACTTATAGCATCGAGGAACTCACTAACATATGTTGAAGATTAATTTTTCTTGTGGACAGAATGATAAAAAATGTGTGCTCAGCAGTCTCAAACAACACTCCAAGAGAAGGTAAAATTAAAATATTTTCAAGAAACAATCTAGGAGAAAACACTTTGAATAATAATTTTTGCTTAATCTGAAAAATCTATACAGTAAATTTGAAAAAAAAACTCTTGTAAAATTTGGACAGTGTTATCATCACTATTCTTGATCTTTCTGACTGATGATAAAACCAGCAAAAAATTGCGGTCAAATTCTCGTGAAATTCTTTAAAAGAAACTCCATTGGTTGCAAGCTTGCTGAGAATTTGTTGCGATAAAAAGGTAGTAAAAACGCATAGCACACGCTAATGAATGGATAAGTATTTGTTTAAGAAATTACAATAAAATTATTTATTTACCGCTTTTATCAACATTTCAGTAAGTTTTGTCTTATTTGAGCAAAATTACCAACAAAAATGTATATTTAGTTGAAAACATTATCATTATCTTCAAAATTTTGGAACTTCTTTGGTTTTTTTTTCATTTTATTCGCCTAAATTTAATGTTTCGAGTGGCTGAAAGAAGTTCCTAAAAATTAACCAGACTCTAAATAAGGAAAGAACTTTTTATGGTGACTGTTACTTAAAAAAAATAAAAAGATACAATAATTCGAGTTTTTTTTTCAATTTTCTTTGTTTAATTCAGTAAAAAATGTTTCTATTAAAAAATATTTTAAATGTATGAAATGATTTTGAGTTTGAACTACTACAAAAAACGTGGTGGACAGATGACTTTGATGGAAATTGCATTAGTTTTAAATTGTCTAGAAATACAGAAAAATCAATGATTTTGTTTAAAAAATGGAGAGGAGATTTCAGAAAAGATGAGTAGAGCCAAATATATCGACAATGTTTTCATTTAGAAGATTTACCTCATAATGATTGATCGGTCATTAAAAAACAAAAAAAAGGAAAAGCCTATAAAACAAAAATTGAAGATAAGGAATATTATTTCGATTACTGTTTTGAATTTTATACAAATACAAAAACTAGATTTGTCAGAATATCTTTTAATCGATTATCCTAAATTCGAAGACTTCCAGTTGTTTATATCACAATAAACAGAAAAGAAAAAGACAATATTGCATATTTTGGTAATTTTTGTTTCACTGGTTAGAAATAGAACAAATCGAAAACATTTTGAATGAAATTTCAATGTTTGAATTGAGTTTCAAAAAAGTACTAAAAACCAGACGAGAAATCTCACTTTGGTGTCAATTGTAGTTGTGAGGATCTTAAAAAATCAAAAAAATTTTTGAAAGGGAAGTTTCATAAATAAAGTTTGGTTCTGATCTACAAAATTCTTTAAAATCTGTTTCGTTCTGATTGGTTAGTACCACAAAATTCACCGTGAAGGAATGCTCGATTGTTTGAAATCAAAATTATTGAAAAATTCATGAGAAGTAGAGCTCAATTCTGAGTGGTTGACATTAAATTTGTTGAATTTTCCATGACCATTAAAACCCCATTCTGATTGTTTGATATCAAAAAAGATAAAATTTTCCGTATGTGTAATGCTCGATTCTGATTGATTGATACTTTTGAAACTCCACGATTAGATTGGTTCATTTTTGTTTCGGCTAGGCTAAAAAGCATATCCATTCTGATTTTGTTTCTTGTTAAAATCAATTGGTTCAGAAAGTTGCTGTTTTTATTCTTTTTTATTCATTTTTTGAGGCTATTCAGCTCTTCTTATCTAAAAATTTGTGTTATACAAATAGCATCGAGGAACTCACTAATCATTTGCTGAAGAAGCATGATTTTTGTCAACATAATGCTAAATTAGGTGCTCAGCTGTCTCAAAAAACACTCCGAGAGAAGGTAAATTAATATACTTTTAATAAATAACATGGGAGAAAATATTTTGAACAATAATTTTTACTGAATCTGAAAAGTCTATACAAAAAATTTGAAAAAAAATTTGAAGAAAAGTAAAATTTGAACAGTGTTTTCATCACTACTCTTGTTCTTCATTTTTTTATTTAATGGTTCTGACTGTTGACAAAACCAGCAAAAATCGAGGTCAAATTTTCGTGAAAAATCTACAGTAAAAACAACATTGGTTTCAAGCTTGCTGAGACTTTGTTGCAAGAAAAAGGTAGTGAAGGTGCATAGCATACGCTAATGAGTTGATAAATTTGTTAATAAACTGTTAATAAACTGGATATTTATAAAACATCCACTAACTGAAAGATTTTGCCTTCTTACCATTTTAAAAATTTCCCTGTTTAGTGCATGTAAAATGTTCACAGAGTAGTATATTTTATTTTTTCAGCAAACAATGAGGAATGATTTAATCAGAATTCTGGTTTTCTACTGATTTGGCGATTTCAGTACAGAAATTTATAACTGATCTAGAAAAGAAAAATTATATGTTCTTGCTAATTTTTGAAAACATCCACTTAATAAAATACATTCTCAACCAAACATTTACTTCAATATAGAAACTCAGAAATGAGACAGCAAAAATCAATTATCAGATTGAAAAAATCACTTGAAGTTTTTAGAAAAAGATTTCTGGTAATCATTCTGCTTCGGATTAATGAATGTTCTTTGAAATGATACCTTTTTTTATCCAAAACTCAACTTTCAAGAAAAATTTTGTTCAAATTGAAATAAACTGGAAGATAGTATACGAAGCAGAAACTAATAAAATATCAATTGTAGATCGAAACTCAAATTAAATCATGAGGCGTTAAGAGTTATTTTTTAAGAAAAATTAGCTTATAAATTACAACTTGAGACACAATCCAACATAAAATTGTAATGTTTGGAAAATTTTTTATCATTTGATGTATTAGGTAAGATTATATGAAAATTCACATGTTTTGAGGATAATTCTTGTGTAGTAGACCATACTCCGATATCTTTTGGAAGATGATACAAGAAGCATAAATAAAAAAATTAGCTTTCAAGATTTCAATAATTCGGACAAAAATAAAAAAAAAATGATGAAGAAAGATTTTTAGAAATTGATTTTTGAGATTGCTGAAAAATTCTCTTCAAACTCAGATTTTGATTATAGAAGTTTGGCATTGAATTTTTCAACTGGACACACAATAAAGTTTTTGTTCTGGTTAGCTTCAATTTCTTTTCAATTAGAAACTTAGGTAGAACTATAAAGTTTTTTGCTTGATGAAATTCTTAAATTCTTCATTTATTACAGTTTACTTGTTGATTTATCTTTGCTGAATTAATTTTTTTGAACGCAGTTTTTTAGTATTCTTTAGATAGTGTAGAAATTGGAACTAGATTTCCTAGCGTATTTCTATTTCAGAAGGTTTTTGGATTATAACCATTAGAGATGCTCTTAATTTGTTGTAAAAGTTCAACGTAAAAATACATTTTGAAATTCTTAAATTTTAAATGTGCATTTGAATGCTTTAACTAGCACCAATTCTTTCTCACTTGAAAATTTTTGAGAAAGCTTCAACAAAAATCAAGACAGATAAGCTATTTAATGACTATATTGCAGGAAAAAGGGCAGTTATTAATCCAAAATGTTTTTTTTATTTTTAAATGGTTTTTTGTAGCAACTGAAGAAGTGAAACTGAACGAAAACATGTAGAAACTACATCCTAATGATTAGATGGTATCAGTTCTAACTTCATCTCTGCCAGCAAATTGTTCGTTCAATTGATTCTAATTTACTCCTTAATTGCCCAGTTCTGACTAACTATTCTTGCAATGTGAGTTCAATAGCGAACACTTGTATTTAGCAGAAAAGAACAATAACCTTAAAACATAAAAGATTTCTGCTGACAGTTCATGAAAATTTTATTTTCAAAGCAACAGCGAGATAATCATTAGTTATGAAAAAGCTTTGTTGAATTTCAACTATTATCTAATACACGTTTTAAAAAAATTTACCTCTATTTTGGCCAATTTTAGCAGTAAACAGCTTATTTTTCAACACTGATCAAAATTGTATAATTTTTAACACAAGTTGTAATTTTTTGTTTAAATTTGGGTAAATCATTGAGAAAAAACTGAGTAGGAGTTGAATCATGGAGTTTGATCCAGAAATTTCAAGAAGTAATGCTCCTCATGTTCACTTGAAGTAAAATTTTTATTTTTAAATTCTCCCTGAGCTGAACAAAAAACCGGTAATTACCCAAGTAAAAGGTTGAAATGGAAAGTTTTGGATAGATTAGATTATTTTTTACTTTACTTTTTCAAAATTACGACTAATTTCACTAAGTTTCAAAGATGATTTTGATATTATGAGCTTTCTTGTTATTGTTGAGAGCTATATTTAACCAGCTTTTTAGCTCAAATTATGGTAAATTTTATCTTATTTTAATATTTTGAGGAAAAATTGTGAAAAAATTCATCCTTTTGTTCAATTTTGTATCAGTGTCTCAAAATGATGCCAAATAAAATACAATTTGAGCTTGATTTTTAACTCTGTGCGTAAGTGTATTTATAAATATATATCAGAAGCAACAAAACAGTAGCCAAAACTATGGAATTTTTGCAATTTTTTGCAATAATCTTTTAATAATTCTAATTATAGCAAATCTGATCGTGTTTTGAAGGTTTTTTGAAAAAAATTTCAGTTTTTGTGATAAAAAGATTTTGCACACAAACGTTACCAGCTCAAAAGAACTTTGTTCCCTAATCTACATCTATTTATCAATTGATAAATGAAAATTTGACAACGCGCGCCGGGATTTTGCAAAAAACTAGACATGTTCACACAACATCAAAAAAAATCGTTTTTCTTACCTTTATCTTACTATCACACTGAAACCTTACCCTTGGTACTCCCTATCTTAATACATTAGGAAACCTTTTTCCTATCTTAATGAGTTCTTAAATCCCTACATTGTATTAAAACATAGGGAAATCTATACACTATACATGGGAAAATTGGCTGAGTTGCTCCAACGTATACTACTCACAACATTCAATTGCTTAATAAAATTTTCATTTTTTGTTTTGGGTGGCTTCTCATCGCTGAGATATTTGGTTATCTTGTGTCTGATCTGTCCATAATTTGACAACCGTACGAACTGTTACTGAGAAGCTTCATGGTCTCAGCAACAACTCCAGGTGAATTCCCGTCTCCTTCTCGTCGAGCATCAACAACAGATTGAACAATGTAGTTGAAACATTTAGGTTTGTACTCAAACATTTCTTAGGTTTGGGGAAAATGTTGAAAATGAGGGCTTCAACTTGTCGGGAACTATTAAATTGCAATGCACATAGCCAAAATGAGATCCGTTTTTATTTTTTCAAGTAAAGAATCAGTAGACAGAAGTCTGTTGAATCTGTTTTGAATTGTTCCCACCACTCACACTCCGACCTTTTCTAATATTTTTAACCTCTTTCTTTTAAATACTCTCGTCTCAACTCTTCAATTTTTCGCTTCTTATTTCCCCTTTCAATATCTTGTTCTGACAACGATGGACGAATTTATTGGCATGAGCAGAAGTGATATTAGAAACCCATAGCTTCAAATACTGTTTTACAGTGATCGCAGTAGCCATCATAATGGAAACAGTCAAATTTATTCTGCATTCCGGTTGTGTAAAAACTCTCAATTTTATGCTCTGGTCTCATTTCGTGATAGAAGGACATAACCATGTTATCGAAAATTCTTGTTCTGTTTTCTATAGCTTTAAACTGACCAGTTTCGGAGTCATACTCCCATTTTGTGTAAAATCCGGCCAGCATCTCTTGACACATTGGGAAGGGATAAAATTGGCTCACGTCAATTCCAACTACTCTCTTGCAAATATTAGACGAGTTACGAATATATGTTTGATCGACAACAGTTTTTCGTGTAAAAACTATTGATGAACCACCTGTCTTCTCTTATTTTGTCTCATACATCATTAACTCCTTCAAAGAACCGGTAAAGCATGTGATTTGGCGATTTGTGTAAGCAGATGTTTGCAAGATTTGGAAGCGTGCATCCCAGTTTCAACATATCAATTCTTTTATCATGGTAAAATTCTATCGTTTTTTTTGCATAGCTTCAAGAGTAGGAACAACGTCTTTGTTCTTATGCCATCATAATAAGTCTTTGAAAGTAATCATGGTGTGTTGGTCCCAGTTGCTTTTCAAATAAGAGTAATTTTTAAAACCGGTTGGTGGAACCAACTGAATTCGTAATTTTTTTTAGCTTCCAATAACAAGTTTTCGATAATCGTTGAAATCTTTCTCGAGAGGGTTGTGATTTATCAGTTTGCTGAAAAAGGCTTCATTTGGAGTAATTCTGATAATCAAGTTTGTCTGGACTGTCAAATCATAAGTAGGAAAAACCTTGAGTTTCACTTGCATTATAAGCTTTCAGAAACGAATCCAATGTTGTTGCTCCTCCAAGAAACTTCGTTATGTCCAGAAACTGAACATCTCCAAATTTGAGTGATATCATTTCCCAATTTGAAGCATCTGCTTTTTAAATGACTGTTGGTTCAATTTCTATATCACATATAAAGTACGGGACCAAATAAGATTTGATAAATTTCAGATCGTATCTGCCGCTATTGAAAACGAACACCGGTAAAGTTTTAACATAGCGTTCTAAATGCTGTTTTAAGTCGATCAGCAGATGTTATTGAATTCTTAAGAATTGCGTCTAAATGTCATCTTCCTCGTCATCTTCAACACAACACATTCATCATCATAATCGAAGACTTGTAGCACTTTAGTTAATGTTCTAGCGTTTAGCGAACATTTTTTTGTATCGATCGTTGAAAGTGCTTTCGATTTCTTAAAATTTGGTTCTCATTTGTATTTTGCTTTACTCAGCCGGAAGTTCCAAGGAAGTTCCACAAAAGCAATTATTAGAAGTTCTGATTCTTCTTCACACAAGAAAATTGGATCATCTTGCAGATTTGAAGATATTAGCGGAAACAGGGACATGTTTTCTAATCCAAGTAGTTGTTTCGGTTGCTTCCAATTCTTCTGTGGGAACACAATTGGATTCGAAGTCAAAAACTGCTACATTAAAAAATAATTCCTGATCTTCAGAGTAGAGAACGTTGAATCAATCCAATTTCTCGAATATTGTTCCCGTAGTGTGAATGCGTTTTTGAGATAAATATGTCGCACTCTGTCTTTGAACTTCAGAAGATGTCTGTTGAAGTTGTCTGATTTGTTGAAGAAACATTCAACGATAGGACATCGGAAACACTTGAAGAAAGAATCAAAATCATTCGTATGAAAGATTTGGTTGTTGAATCTTAGCAATTTCACGGTTTTTTTCAAATTTTCCAAAACTTGGGCCCGCTAATTCGCCAACATATTCTCTCTCTTGAATTTGAAATTTTGTGTTACCTTCAAGTATTTTCTCCACAAGAAGCAGATCATCAACTGGAACTACACGAAAATCTTTCGGATCGTATCCAGATTTTGATATAAACTCAGTAAATAGCTAGGGTGTGTGAACATCGCGGTTACTTTGGTCAACAAATACAAACAAATACAGCACGGAAAAGGCAAAGATGACCTTTGTATGGTTTTTCCGATAAAAGACAGTTCACTGAATGGTTTTTCAGTGAAGTTTCATGCAAGACAGAGTCCGGATATCCCATTGGAGTTGTTTTTAAATAGTGCAGTAAAAATATAGACATTTGTGATCAACTTGAACCTCCACTTTGTGTTCTGAGGTTCTTGAGTGCATTGCTCCACAATATCAAACTTTTTAACTTTTTCAGGATTGTAGTCAAATCTGCTTTTCTACACAGTAAATGCAATTTTTCGAACAAAGTAATGTTTTCGTGTATGTAGTAATAGCGATATCCTCCCGTTTTGACATAACGGAGAACAAATCTAAGAGCAATATTGATTTTTGCAGCGGAATCCAGCTTGTTGAAGGCTTCTTCCACCTTCCCGTTGATAATCTTGGTATCTAACTTTGAAATTTGAAACGCAAATACTTATACAACCCATTCTCTATCTCAGTATTCACAAGGAAGTGCTGCCAATCATTCAACTCCTTCTTGACTTTCTTTCCATCTTTCTCTTCCTCCTCCACGATCTTTTTCAAATCTGCCAACGTATCACTTGCCTTCTGTTGTTTCGCCCCATGTTCTTTCGTCGATGTTGTTGGAGAGAGTAGTAATTCGGAAACTTTTTTTGCAAAACGGTCAAACCGTTGATTGCATGGAAGTTGATGAGCATGCTTCTTGGTCACATGAAAAATCTTTTCTTCCTTGTTTCAAGTACAAAAAATTACACTGCGGACAAGGAATAATTCCTCGCACGCAACTTTTGCGATGTCGAGCCGCATTGGCTCTTCTGTACTCTTTGCCACAGTCCTCGCATTTCACTTTCTCATTGCTGTTGAATGCGGGCATCTCAAAAAAGTGAAGATTTAATTTGTACCAAAATTTAAAAAAAGTATAGGGTACCTACAAAATTGGGAGATTTAAATGTCCCAAAAAATTTTAAAATTGTTTTAACTTACTTTGAATTAAAAAAAACATTTGAAAATAATTTCAAGTAGTAATACAAAGTATAGAGCGATTGCTTACTATTGCTTAGTGAAAATCAACCAATCAGAACTGAGTATTCCCTTAGTAACACTGTTTGCTGGAAATCAACCAAGTGAACTGTTTATCATTTTGTAAAAACTTTAATGTTTATTTGAAAAACGTTTTATAAAAAACGTTTGAATTTCTTCGAGTTACTTCACATGAAAAAAGAAAAATTCCAATTGGTTTTCTTTTTGAGGAAATATAGGTTGACTCTTGCTTTTTTCATAATTTTTTGGACGTTTCTTTATACAAAATAGAGTTAACCGACTAAGTAAAGAACTTTTTAGAGAAACTTACTCAATCAAAGAGTTCACTTTTGAATCAAGTATTGAGTACCAATTTTTTAAACTTACGGCCGAAATATACCTCACAAGAAAAAAATTTTTTTTTTTGATATTGAAAACTTGAAGTTAATAAAAAAATTTGTAGGATAATCTTTCAAAGACTCTTTTTACTCCCTACCCAATTCCAAATTTTGTCAACACTCTTTCTTTAAAGATTTACGAACCTCAAAATCCTGAGAATTGCTTTGAAAAATTCATCAACTTTGAGCTATCTACTCAAATCTACAGCAAAATCAAAGAACTTGACTATCTACTCAAAACTGAACAATTTCTCATTGATTACATACAATACAAAAAATTCAATTAACTTGATGAAAAAAATTGTAGAGATTATATTTTTATCATTTTACCCTCTTTTGTCACTTATCGGCAATATTTCTTGATTTTACAGCAAAAAACTTTTAGTCATTTATTTTTGCTATTTCTTTTCACTTATCTGGAAAATTAAAATCTTTAAAAGATAAATTGTTGTCTGATTGGATGCGACAACCAGAACAAAGTTGAAAAATTTTTGTGGTTGGAAACAACATTGTGTAAATAGTACCAAAAATGGAACTTTGTTTCCGATTGGACACGACTTTTATATAAGAATTCCATAAAAGTAAGCTGGAATCTGAGTGGACACGGCAACAATCCAAATAAGGAAAGTAAATCCTAAATGGTTAAACCCAAACATTGCTGTTGAAGGCACCCCTCACTCCTAACTAAAAATCATTTTAATTTCAACTAAACCAACGTCAACTACCACTTCTCTCATCTATAAATACTTTAAATTCAATTTAACCACCGTCAACTACTGCTCTCGCAGCTTTAAATCTTGTTTTGTTCTCTGAATCTTTTATTTATTCAATTTCCCTCGCAGCTTTTGCACAAAAAGATCTCCTCAGTGCAAAACAACAACCTTATGTTCTCGGTAGAGTTTTCGGCTGATTTAGTACAAATCTAGGTGCGAGAAACAGTTTGTGGAATTTTTTGGCATGAATGGACATCACAATCCAAGTATTGCACATGGTGGATGTGATGCGCAGGGATTTCAATGAACATCATGTAACGCAAGTACCCATGATAGAGAACCAACTTGGAGAAATGCAAGCAAGTGATGGAGGAAGTGGCTGAGCATGTGGGATTGAACTACCCCGAAACTCCTTTTTCTGGATGAGTGGCTCAACTATTCGGCAATTCCCTCTTTCCCTGGGACGAAGGATCTGTGGACAACCCAATTACCATCGAAGAGGATAAGGGGTTCTCTGAGCCAAGAACTCCAGTCAGCGATCCACCAAGACAACTTGCAAAGTTTGAGAACTTGCAAAAATTAAAGAAATCAGCTGCTCGACAGCTCTTTGACATTTAAATTATTTGTTTGTTGTCTTGTGTTTTGCAATTTAATTTCAAGCCATCTAGGAATTTTATTTTAAAGAGATAGGAACAAAGAGATAAGGTCGTAGAAGGTTTGCTTATAACTTTACCTTTAAGTATTGATAAAGGTAAAATTTTCTTGAGTTGTTGAAAAACATTGTGAAAATCAAACCAAGAATTCAAGGTCTCAACAAAAATAGCCATTGTTTTTCAGTGTAAAGTGTCTATCTTGAATCTTAAAAAATAATTAAAAACTGCTGATTTTTTCAAAAAAACAGGTAACAAAAGTTACAAGATTTTATAGTAGTAAATATGGCATCCAGTAAAAATTTTACAACTTTTTTTTCACATATGACAAAAAAATTATCACAATTTTTGCAAACATGTTAAAAACTTTACATTAATTTTTGCACCATGCAAAAATCTTTATAATTTTTCTGGCACATTTGTTAATTGAACTCGAAGAAAATCTCGCAAATTAAGAAAAAAATTTCATTAAGTTTTTTCTTATTTTAAAAAAAAATCAACAAAATTTTCTTGCACTGTTGGAAAATTAAAACTTATGAGTTACTTTTTTCTGATTTTGATCATTGAAAAATTCATTTTTTGCTAGTATGTTGAGTAAAAACATCAAAAAAAACAATGTGTTAAGATAGGGACTAGTACTCATTTCCATCAAAAAAGAAAAAGTTTCAGCAAGTATTTAACAAGTTGTTTACATTAAAATGTTTGCGTCTTTTGTTATGCAATAGGAAAAAGAAATTAGATTTTTGCTTTTGTTTTCTAAAAAAAAACTACGAAAAAACTTGCTTCTAACACAAAAATTTAATGAAAAATTTAACTAATCTGTTAAAAAACCACAACAAGTTTTTGCAATTTGTAAAAGTTTTAACTAAAATTTTGCAAGTCTAAATTTGAATCTTGTAAGAAAACTGAGTTAATTTTTGCAGACGTGCTGAAAATTACAAATTTATTCGTTGAAAAATTTTTTGATTTTAAAAAAAATCAATTTTGAGAAGATTTTGAGAAAATCAGTCTCATACATTGAGTTTTGAACATTTCGAATCCTTTCCAAAAAAAGCTGATCCAAGAGTCTGAGTAGACGCAAGCTTCTGAGCAGAACTGAGATAATGTCTTTTGATTTTTTTTTCGCAGCACGCGTTTCTTTGCAACACTGGGTAAATTTTTCGGTTTTCTAACGTTCAAGTTGTGTTCGACTGCACGATTCAATTGACTGAAAACTCCACCTCTTGATGAAATAATATTGGAATAAAATCTGTATTTGTATGAAGAATGTATACAGTCGAATAGGTACAGTTAATTTTTGCAGTCGTGCTTAAAATAACAAATTCATTCGTTCATAAATTTTTTGATTTTAAATAAAATCAATTTTGAGAAGATTTTGAGAAAATCAGTCTCATACATTGAGTTTTGAACATTTCGAATCCTTTCCAAAAAAGCTGATCCAAGAGTCTGAGTGGACGCAAGCTTCTGAGCAGAACTGAGATAATGTCTTTTGATTTTTTTTTCGCAGCACGCGTTTCTTTGCAACACTGGGTAAATTTTTCGGTATTCTAACGTTCAAGTTGTGTTCGACTGCACGATTCAATTGACTGAAAACTCCACCTCTTGATGAAATAGTATTGGAATAAAATCTGTATTTGTATGAAGAATGTATACAGTCGATAATTTGGTAAATGAAATGATATTCATCTAATCTTTGCAAAAATTGATCGAGCGATGATCCGATTAAAACTAAATGAAGTTTGCATTTTTCACTGGGCAGAATGATGAAATGTTAGACACACAGTAGTCTTGGGTGACATGGAAGTTTTCATAAAGTTTTTCTGAGACAGAGATGAAAAGAGATTTTGCATTGTAGTCCGATTAAAAAAAAGAAATGCTTGACACATAGAATATGCCATCACCGATTACTTGTTGAAAAATATTTTTTTTCTACATTGGATTGCTTAAATAGTAGTTCAATCACCTACACAATGTTCATATTTGGATCATCACCTACTCATTTTTCCATGTAAGGTAAAAATACCTTATTCAGAACGCACAGTGAGTCATCTACATTTCCTAATTTCTAAATATTTACAAATATCATTATTTTGAAAAATCGACTACTGATCAGTTGGCTATGAATCTCAAATCAAAAGTGTATTCACGAAAAGATATCATTCAACTATATTGACTTTGCTAAGAACCAAAAAAGAATTTTGGAGATTTTCCAAAAATCCTACTACGTAAATATTTACTTTGAACTTTGCTCCCAATTGCTAAAAGTAGAATGAATTGGGAGAAAGCGACAAAACCCAGCAAGTCTATCTTGGTAAAAAAGAAGGGCAAAGGATATCAGCGAAACGGAATACTGTTATTCATACTGCTGAAAAACTTGGACTTTCTCCTGTATTGGAACCCTATTCTGACAAAGACTCAACTTTGGAGCAGGAACTTGCGAACTGTCATGCGGTGTATGACGTAGCAACATACAAGAAGAGAAGGATGTGTGTCACAATCAAGAAGTACAGTGTGAACAAGAAACAGTAGTAGACGTTGCAGCTGAAGTGGGGGCGGGGGCTGCTTGACAGAGCTCATGTATTAAGATACGTTATAGATGTCCAGTCCGTCATGTTATCTATTAAGATTGGGAATACCGATAGTAAAATTTTATGGTTTGTGTGATGGTAAGATAATGGTACGTAAAACGATTTTTCTTTGGTTTTTGAGTGGAAATGTTTGGTTTTTTCGCAAAAACCTAGGCGGACGTTATCTAATTGGGAACAATTAATTATTAATTACGTGTAAATTGTAGAACTAGAGTTATGTATTTAGTTTTTTGGTTCATGGTAAGTCAAGGGTAAGAGTTTCCGTGAAAAACTTGGAATTTTCATCAAAAAAATTGAAACTTTTTTCAAAAAATTCCAAAGCACGATAAGATTTGCTATAAATTAATCTAGTGAAATTTTATTAGAAAAATTTAATTTCTATGAATCTGAATCTATTCTGAAACCTACTGAATTTTCAAAAAAGTAAAATTTTTCGAGACAAAAAAATTTAATTACAAAAATATATAAATCACTGCTTGTATAACAGGTTTACCGCAAAATTTTACTTTTTAAAATCATAAAAGCAATATAATACGACATCAAGAACAACTTTACTACATCAGATCAGTTCTTACAAGTACAATGGTTTTGTTTAAATTCCATCATCTTGAAATTGTCTTTTTGGATAAAAGTAACTCAGTCCTTTCTTCGTCTGTTCATATGTAGCAACCATATGATTTATACTTTTGAATTCTCTCTTAGAAGAAGTTAGATTAATTGCGTCATCGAGAACCCTCCTGTACTTTGACATGGGTCCATCATCAGAATCTTCTAGAACTCGCTGGTTCAATCCTTTGCTTCTAAATTTGAATTTTTCTGTTTTGTTGTCATAGCAGCAATAAATATTGCTACATAAACATAGCAATTCTGTGCAGTTAATTCCCTCTTTGAAAAGTCCCATCTCCAGTTTACTATGCTTTTTTTGGATACTGCAACACGTTCGAGGGAAGAAATTAGATTTTGCATCTGCTTTGAAAGAGTCTCTGCAGTCATTTTCCTTCATTATTGCCCAAATGTCTTTTTTTTTTCTGGTTGGATAGAGTCATATAAATTTTTTTCATCTAGTGCTAAGTAGAAGGAGTCTGTATCCATCTCCAACTTTTCAATATTATTTACATCACAGAACTTGTCAAAGAAGTTATAACAGTTTTCAAACATTCTCAGCTTTGCATACTGAAGTATGAAAAGCCATTAATGATGGATTTTCTATGTTCAATGGTTGATTTCAACAACTCCACATCAAACAAGTTTTTTTCAACTGTATTTAAACTTTTAAACAATGGCTCATTGATCGCTTTTATGTGTTTTGTCATCGTTCAGATACTTCGTAATTGTATGCCTCGATCTGTCCATGATCTGATATCCATACGATGAATTACACAAAAGTTTAATTCTTTCTGCTACAACTCCTGATAGAGTGTATTCATCTCGTTCTCTTCTCGCATCAACCACTAATTGAACTAAAATAATGAAGCGTATCCGTTGAGTATATTGAACAAAGCGGTGAATTTTGGTGCACTGCAAGCCAAGTTCCAAATAAAAGTTGAACACAGGAGTTATTACTGTTACATTTTCCAGCTTGAAACTAGAAATCAGCATTCTTTGAGGATGGGTTAGCATTTGGTTTTCAATTGCAAAATTCTTCGTGTAATTTCCAATATAATTTCTTCCAGCCTCAGTAGTTTTGAAAATTGGAGGAAATTCCTAAAATTTGATTCAGTTCATCTGGAACAACTACGTCGCTCTGAATGTGGCCAAAAAGGGATCCATCTTTTATTTTTACCAGAAGGGAGTCTGTAGAAAGAGGTTTTTTGTAAGGAAAATTGGTTCTGACCGAGTTTTTTGATCTTGTCATTGGTTTTAAGTTTTTCCCATTACTCGCCCTCACATTTTTCTTCAACTTTATATTCTTTCTCTTTAATGTATTCTCGTCGCATATTCTCCAACTCTCTCCTTTATTACCTCGTTCACTATCATTATCTGTTGAGGATGGGCTAACTTCTTGACCGGAACAAAAATGGTAGTAACATCCCATGGCTTCGAACACTGTTTTACAGTGATCACAATAACCGTCCACATTAAAACAGTCGATTTTTTTCAGTTTTCGAGATGTGAAAAAACTCTCAGTTTTGCATTCTGGTCATTGTTCATGGTAGAAAGATATGACCATATTCTCAAAGTTGGGAGATCGATTATGTCTAGCCTTGAATTTCTGCAAATCAGTGTCAAACTCCCATCTCGTGTACAATCCTGTTGGCTTTTCTTGACACATTGAGAAGGGGTAGAGCTGACTTGCATCAATTCCAACGACCGATTTACAAAAATTTGCTGAGTTTCTGCTGAAAGCCTCATCGACTACAGCTTCCCGAGTTAACACAATAAAGGAAGGTCCACCAGTCATGTCTTCGCGAATTTTTTCACACAAATCTTTATCATTTTCGCAAAATGGATAAAACTTGTAGTTTGTAGATTTGTGCAGACATATGTTTGTAAGATTCGGAAGAGTACATCCAAGTTTTAACATACCTACCACCTTGCTGAGATAAAACTGAATCATTTTTTGCATTGCCTCCAGAAATGGAACTAAATCCTTGTTGTTGTATCATTTCAAAAAGCCTTTGAACACTCTCATTCCGTTTTTCTTCCAAGTGTCTTGTAAGTAATTGTGATTATCCAATCCAGATGGAGGAACAGCTTTAATTTGAAGCTTTTTCAACGCTTGTTGCTCGTCAAGCCCACTCTTTCTCAGCTTTCCATAATCAATAAAGTCTTTGTCTAGAGGATTATTGTTTCTAAGTTTACTGAAAAAGATTCCTATGTTGACAATTCGCGAAAATGAGTTTTGTCTGGTTTTCAAAACACACATAGGGAAAGAATTCTTTCGTTTCGCTAGCTTTATAGTCTTTGAGAAAAGAGTCCATAGTAGTTGCTCCACCCAGATACTTCACTAAGTCGAGAAATTGTACATCTCCAAACTTGAAGGAATTGAAATCGTTCGCTTTTTTGATTACTGATGTTTCTTGTTCTTCATCGCGATTCAAATAGTGAATTAAGTATGACTTGATCAAATTCAAATCATATCTACCACTGTTGAACCGACAAACAGGGGAAGTGTTTAATTATCTCTACATATGTTGTTTCAAATCACTGAATTGATTTTTGAAGAATTTGCAAGAATTGTGTTGTCATATCTGCTTCTTCTGAAACTTCAATGCATTTGTGTTTGTACTCAAGTTTGTTACTTGGATAATTTTCACCACGTTCTTTCGGCTGATTATAGATCATTTTCATTCTTTCATTCACAGGTACTTCAATATCTTGAATTTTTTTTTCTCATCTCTAGCTTACTTTGTTCAGCCAACAGCTCGAGTTGGATACAAAATCAATTGTCAATTTCTGTGTATTCTTGATGTACGAGATGTTGGGTTCATCAATCAGATTTGATAAAAAAGAGACTGAAATTGGTACATGTTAACCGATCCAAGTAGTGGTTTGTGTTTCTTTTAGTTCATCTGTAGGAACACAAATCGACTCAAAATCGAAAAATGCTAGAGCCTTGAAAAGCTTGTTGTATTCAGAAACTGGAAGAGTGAGTCCTTCTAGCTTTCCAAACAAGGTTTCTTGAAGCTCATACACGTTCTTTGGGTAAGTATGTTTCACTCTGTCATTGAAGCTCAGAAGATGTCACAGCTAGGGCATCGAAAGCACCTACAGAAATTACCTATATATTCGTGTATGATTAATATGGTTCCTAAATCTCAGTGTTTTGACTGTTTTATCAAATCCTCCAATGCTTCGTTGAGCTAGCTCTCCTACATATTCTCCTTCTTGGATATCAAAATTGTATCTAAAGATGTTTCTTTGAACAATTTCCTCGACAACAGTAAGTCTTCTACTAAAACTCCACGGAAATTTTAGGATCATAACCAGACTTTGCTACAAATTAGGTAAAGTATCCAGAAGCGAGATCATTATGTCCATTCATGTACATGGCCAAGGCACGGATAAGATACAAATGATTTTTGTAAGGTTTCTTGTCTTGGTTTGATAAGAGCCAGTACACTCGCATATGTCGTAGTAAAGGTTCGGGTAAGACAGAATCCGCCAATCTCATTGGAATGTTTTCGAGCAAAAATTGTGACGTTAGTTATCATTTGAATCGCCACTTTGTGTTTCGGCGTTCTTGGATACATTGCTCAGATGTACCCAAAAACTTTTTCAAATTTTTCCACTTTTCCTTGGATTGTTATCAAGTCTGCTTCAGTACACAGCAAATGAGATTTTTCAAACAAAGTATTGTTTTTATGGGCGTAGAAATATCAATATTCACCAGTCTCAAAACTTTGAAGAACAAAACCGAGAGCAATTATGATTTTAGCGGCAGAATCGAGCTTGTTGATGACTTCTTCAAGTTTCTCGTTGATTATTTTAGTATCTAACTGGGAAATTTGGAAGTTAAATACCTTATGTCTCTCATTTTCCATCTCCGTATCCACAAGAAAATGTTGACAAGCACACTTTCCTCCTCAAATTTTTCTTCATCTTCCCCTTCTTCCTCCACAATCTTGGTCAAGTCAGCCACCGTGTCACTTGGTTTCCGTTGCTTAGTTCTATGTTCCTTTCTCCGATTTTGTTGGAGAGAGTAGTAACTTGGGTACTCTTTTTCGCAAGAAGGACAAATTTTTGACTGCTTCGCACTTGGTTGAGCATGCTTCTTCGCAACATGATAACCCATATCCTCTTTGCTCTTCGTATAAAAGAGACAGTTTGGACACTTATGTTCCTTTTTGTTTTTTCACATCTCTTTCGATGTCTAGCAGCATCAACTCTCCTGTATTCCCGAGCAATTTCTCGTTTCGGTTAAGGTCAGGCATTATTTAAAAAAAATCAGGACATTAGAAATGTTCCAAAATTAAAGCTTTAAAATTCCAATTGAATGAAGATACTTACTTTTTTCTTTTTTTCAAGTAGCGAAATGTAAAATTTGAAGTAAAGTTCTATTGACTGTTTCTGATTGGCAAACAAAATGAAGTATTTAACCCAATAAAATAAGCGTTTTTATACTAACAATGACGTCATCGTCTACGCAATTACCTTTTTATGGTAAAGACCTCATTTTTTCATTAGAAGTGACGTCACAGCTTAAGCAATTTTCCTTTTACGATAATGACGTCATTGCCTACGTCATTCCTTCAAAAATTCTAGAAATTTCAAGAAAAAATTTTAAACCAATCAGAACTAAGCAGTTTCTAGACATAACTTTGATTCAAAAACAATTCTTTTTGAAGAATGTCAGTTAAAAGCATTTGAACTTCCTCGAGTTACTTTACAAGAAAAAAGAAAATACTTCGTGTGATTTTCTTAATGATGAAATAGATGTAGACTCGTTCTTTTTTTCACAATTTTTTGGACGTTTATGTTGTCCAAAACAGAGTTATCCGACTAATCAAAGGTCTCTTTAGGGAACTTACTCAATCGAAGAATTTATTTTTGTTCCACAAATTGCATATCGAAGCTATAAAATTACTGCTGAGTTACAACTGACCAGAAAAAAACTTTTATTTGTTTTAGAAAATTAGAAGTTAAAAAAATTCGTACAAAACTATTTCAAAAACTCTTTTTCTTCCCTACCTAACTCCCAGATTTGTCAAAACACCCCAGTAAAGTTCTTTATTCCTCCATTTCTTTAAAGACTTTGAAGGTTCAAAATCTTGCATGATCAGCTTTGGAATCAGATTTCCAGAGATTTGCTGTGAAAAATTCTTCAATTTCGATCTATCCTCTCAAGTCTACATCAAAGTCAATGAATTTGACTATCTATTCACAAATTAGCATTTTCTCATTGATTATATAAAGACAATTCAATTAACTTGATGAGAAGACTTGTAGAGATGCTACTTTTAATAGTTTTCCTTCTTTTGTTATTTATATCGGCAATACTTCTTATTTTTACAGCAAACAAAATTTGGTCATTTATTTTTGCGATTGCTTTTGTTTCTTTTTTACATACTTGGAAAAATTAAGTTCTTAAAATTTAAACTTTTGTCTGATTGGGTATGACAATTTGAACAAAATTGATCAATTTTGTGATTGAAAACGACAATAGGTGAAATGGAGCTTTGTTTCCGATTGGACACAGCTTTTCTATAAGAATTCCATAAAAGGAAGCTGAAATATGATTGAACACGACTACAATCCAAATAAGGAAAACCCATTCTGATTGGTTAAACCCACGCATTCGAATTGAAGGTACCCCTCTCTCTTAACTTAAAACCATTTTCTTTTCAGCTTAACTACCGTCAACTACCTCCTCGCTCAGCTCTAAATATTTTAATTTCAACTTAACCACCGTCAACTTTTTCTCTCGCAACTGTAAATTTTGTTTCTACTCGGAACCTTTTGCTTATTCAATTTCCCTCGCAACTTAGTGCTCAAAATGATCTTCTCAGTGCAAAACAACAACCTTATGTTCTCGGTAAATTTTTCGGCTGATTTAATACAAATCCAAGTGCGACAAACAGTTTGTGGAGTTTTTCTAGCATGAATGGACATCTCAATCCAAGTCTGGCCCATGTTGGAGGTGATGCGCAGAGATTTCAACAAACATCATATATTGCAAGTACCCCCTACAGAGAACCAACTTGGAGAATTGCAATTGATGGAGGAATTGACCGAGCTTGTGGGAATGAACTCCACCGAAACTCCTGACTCTAGATATGTGGCTCCATCAGTCGACAATTTCCTCTTTCCTTGAGAAGAGGGGTCTGTGGACAACCCAATTACCATCGAAGAGAAAGAAGGGTTCTTTGAGCCAAGAAATCCAATTAGCGAACCACCAGTGATGGAAGCAAGACCAGCTTTGCGCTCCATTGAGAACTTGCAAAAATTTGAGAACTCAGCCGCTCGACAGCTCTTTGATTAGTAAATAATTTGGATGTTTTCTTGTGTTTTGTAATTCATTTCCTTTGCATCTAGTAATTTTATTTTAAAGAAACAGGAACAAACAGAAAACGTCATAGAAAAGTTTGTTAAAAAATTTCAAAGGTAAAGTGTTTTTTATAAACTTATTGAAAAACTTTGTTAAAAATCAAACTTTTTGTGCAATTGGTAAACTTCTACAAAGTTTTGTTAGAAAGCTGAAAAAAAATTAATCCGAATATAACATCTTGTAAAGGTTTCACAAAATTTTTTTCACAACTGACAAAAAAATATCTCAATTTTTGCTAACATGTTAGAATTCTCACCATGCAAAAATTTTGTTAAAAAAATAAAAGAAAATCTCGCAAATTAAAGAAAATTTTCTTAAATATTTTCGCATTTTAAAAAAATTGTAGCAAGATTTTCTTGCACTGTTGAAAATTACTATTTATGATTTTGTTATTTTTGATTTTGATCATTGAAACATTCATTTTTTGCTGGTATATTGATCAAAAATTTCGGAAAACAATTTATTAAGATACGGAAAAGCACTCAAAGTCATCAATTGAATTATGAATACTTTTAGCAATAATTTAACAACTTTTTTACAAAAAATATTTGAGTTTTTTGCATATGCATCAGAAAAAAGAAGTTAGATTTTTGTAATTGTTTTCAAAAAAACCACATTAAACCTTGCATCTAACAGAAAATTTTTTTGAAGTCATTTACACACTTGTTAAGAAAACCAGAACATTTTTTGCATCTTGTGGTAAAGCCTATATAATTTTTTGAAAACGTGCTCAAAAATTCAAATCAAAACTTACATCTTGCGAAAAAATTTTGAGTTAACTTTTGCACACGTGATGAAAATTACAAATTTATTCGTTGAAAAACTTTTGTATTTAATTAAGAACAGTTTTGACAAGATTTTTAGAAACAAATATTCAAATCTTAATAGAAAAATTGACACACTCACTGTTTACAGTACCATAACCATTAATGAAACAATCAACAATTTTCAACAAATCACCCTCATACCTTGAGTTTTGAACTTTTCGATTCCTTTCCGAAAAAGCTGATCGAAGAGTCTGAGTGGACGCAAGCTTCTTAGCAAAACTGAGATAATCTCTTTTGAAAATTTTTGCTGAAGGCGTTTCTTTGCAACACTTGGTTTTTTCTCCGGTTATCTACATTTCAAGTTGTGTTCGACTGCACGATTCAATTGATTGAAAACTTCACATCTTGATGAAGCCACCCTACATTCAGGTTCGACTCTTCCCTGCAAAGGAGAATGAAGTCTTGAAACAAGATGTCTAAGTCAACTATACTTTGAACGATTTCAAAAACTCGCCCAACTCTAGGGAGATTTTTTGTTTGTTGAGCATTGTAATGTTCAATAATTTTGTTGAGTGATGTTATCATAGTAAGGTAATTCAAAATTCCTCTTCTTGATTCATTTTTTAAAAGTTCTTTGAGCTGAGCAGTATGAATTGGAATATTAGTTTTTCAAGAAATCTTGTTTTGAAGCTTGAAAGTAAATTGGGAGTTTTTCATATCGTCTTTCAAGAAAATTCCCAGAAATGTTCACTAAGAATTTTGGAAACTCAAAGTTTACCAAAATTGCAAGATTTGGAAACGAAATCACAAATTTCTCAATTTGAGTGGACTTTGCATAATTGAAGACAAAAAATTTTCTAAGTTATCGTTCAGATATTTAAAAAAGTTCTAATAGAGTATCGTAGAAAAGGAAACACTTAGAAAAACAATCAGATTTTTCAGTTGGAAAAAGAAGACTATCAAAAACTTGTTGATTTTATCCTCTCATTTTCGTCATATGTAGAAACATTCAAAAAAAACTTGAACCAAAATTGACGAATGCACTGTAGAAATTGAACGTATAGAAACTCAATGAGATTCTAAGAAGTTTTTGATGAATTAAGCATGACTTTTCATCAAACACAAAAAGAAAAAAAATTACTTTCTCTGTAGCTGTTTTGTTTTGGACCCAAACATAACTTTGGAAGAATTTGACCAAAAATTTCCTTTTGGGGGTCTAATTGGATACTGAAATTCCTGTATGGATTACTTTTTTTTGCAAATTCAAAATTTTTCAGACTTCATGCAATTTTACATGATGCAGCCGGATACTACTTATAAGGGACCTGGTTATTGTTATGTTTTACCTAAATTTCCAAGTTCTGGTTTTCTTGGTCACATGACTGGATTGTTCTTCTTTTTATATGTTAAAATTTTAGCTTCATCAGTGTATGCAATTTTCGATTGTTAGTCATTTTAACCAAAACTTCAGCAAAAACAGTTAACAGCATGAGTCTAGTTGTTTTTGATATTTAGTGTATTGATAAAAAAATAATGAAAGAGTTAGTAGTTTTAAAAAATGGACAAACTGTGGGATTTTCCTTTCTTCCTCCCAAAAAGATCGAAACTACGTCTCAGTCTGCTTGGTGTACGAATCATCTTCACGGAATCAATTGGAGCAGTGGCCATGATAAACAAACTGAGCTGGAAAAAAAAGATTGAAAAGACTAAAAGCTCCAGAAACTGAGTTTTTTGCAAAATGTTATGAAAAATGTAAAACACTGTCAGAATTTTCGGAAACAAAAGTTACAATTTTTGATGACTACTACGCATGCCCAAAAGTTCAAAATTTGATTTTCAGGTTTAGCTTGGAGGGGTAGCAACTACCCATTTCGTTATGCAAATATTCTTCACTGTTCAGAAAGAACAGCATTTGCATACGGAACATGGACTCGATGTTTTTTAAATAAATTTTAAATAATCTAAATAGTTTTGCTTTATCGTGTTTTTGAAATTTAAATGTTAATAATTATCAATTTTCCAATTCCAAATTTGAGATGGATGATGAATGTGACAAGCAATTAATTTTAGGAAATTTTGTTTTTGATGAGGAGAATTATGAACGAAAATCATGGAAGTTTTTTTGGACATACTTGTAATAGAATTATTTTAGTTTTTATGAGCCGATTTTTGTCATAGTTTTATTACTAGCATTTGCAATCGTTCGAATAATGTAATCCACTACTTGTGAAGAAACAACAGTTTGGGTAGCATTTATATCAAGTACAGTTGGTTATATTTAACCTTCTCCAAAGCTACGAATTAAAAAAATTCTACCAGAAAACGAGCTCTTATTTCACTAGTGGGACCAAGTGAATCTGGAAAATTGCATCTTCTTTCTGATTGGTTAAACATTGGTTTGTTTCAACCAAAATTTGAACTTTTTTTTGTTTTTATTGTGGACAAATGCAAATGAAAAACTTTGAATTTATCCAAAGAGTTGACTTTGAACTGATTGAAATTCTTCCTGATAATGGAACAAAAATCTGTTAATACTTGTTGACTCTTGTGAAGAAATTTCAAATTCTAAGCAGTTTGTAAAAATGCTAATGCTGGAAGACACAGGGGACTGATTACAAAATATATTAAGCATAACTTATTTCATCAAAACAAAATGGGAAGAGAATTTGAGTTACAAAATACATAGTCTTGTTCAAGTCACCGGGAGATGTTTTACAAAACAATACATTCAGTCAACAACTAGGTCTAGGATCACAATTGAAAGAGTGGTATCAAGATGCAACATCTACTCCTTATGGTCATTTACTCAGTAACTCCGAAAACAGATGATTCACTAAGACATTGCACAAACAGTGGTTCAGTTCCATCGACATTTTGTCTACCAGCAGGATCAGAAACAAAGTTTTTGGACGATGAGCTTACAATACGTCTCTATACTCCCAATAGTTCAAACATTTCCCCAAAAATGTCAAAAATAATTCATCCCCCATTGTCCAAAACATTTATTTCAATTCCTCAGCGATGTCTAGTAAACTTGCTACGAGTCCAGCTAACGGATTTCCGAAAGGTAGCCGTAAAAAAATTCAAAAAGAAATATCAGAACTCACACGAAGGAGAACTTCACTGCATAAAAGGAGAACTATTTTAAACTCGCCAAAAGTCTTACAATTAGAGCATCTGTTATCACTCTTTTTGTCATAAAACGATTGACATAGTATGGATCAGTTGGTTTCAATTCCTCACTAACTTTATCAATCACAAAGTATATTTCCAAAAACAAAAAAAACTGAAACAAAAAGCAAGAAAAAGAGGAGATTGTACCATTAGATTTTGATTCTATTTACAGTGCTGTAAATGTAAAGTTAAAAACGAGTAACAAAAAACACCTCACTGATTCAAGTTTGTGTTCTCCTAGAACTAGACTAAGTGAGTCAGAAAATATCATATTGGATAACCGAGACACAAAAGAATCAATTGTGGACTTTGTGTGCGCACTAAAACAAAAAAATACCGACTTTCCCGATATTTATTTTACCATTTTGGAAGCAACTCAAATTCTGTCTAAATTTCTTACCAACAATAATGCCAAAGCGAAAGACAGAGGAACTTGGTTTCCTTTCAAAATCTGAAAAGGTAAGTCTGAACAGATTGTTTTTAAGGGGTAGAGCTGCGTACGGTTCTGTGCGAAACTTGAGTAAAGCAAACGGAATGTCAAAAAAGAAATTAGAACAATTCTACAAACCAAGACATCGTATACAAAACTTGGTCCCCCAATCAGACGTTTCATAAAGCTTCAAGCTTTTTCAAAAAATGTCAAAGAAACTAAGAAACTAGCAAGTCAAAACAGTGGAGTCAAATATTTATTGGTTGCTGTTGATAGTTTTGCGCGATTTGTCAAAGTTCAAACAATGAAAATTAAATATGCCAAAGTCAGTTTGCAAGCTTTCAAAAAAATGACTTCTCGAAAAAACACTCCTGAAAATCTTTGGGTTGATAAAGAAACAGAATATCGGGGAACTTTTTAAAAATTTTGCAAGAAAAAAAACATTGAAGTTTACTCGATAATGATTGAAACAAAAGCTATTAGTTCTTTTACAAAGTTTCTACCAATAGAGAAACCTTTATAAGGAGAATGGGATGTTGCTACTTCAGAAAAATCGTACCCTTCTTTGTACTAAAAAGTTACTGAGGGAAAGTTTACATTCGTAGACGGTAGAGAAAGTTCTATGGAGAAAAGGAAAGTTGTACCGATGCATATTCAACCAGGATTGTATCCAAGTATTTTTGATATAATTGTAGCCATGAACAACGAAATTCGATAACGTCTAGATGCTGAAGGATTTGAATATAACGGATTATATGTATCAGTAGAAGAAATCACTCAAAAGGTTGCCGTTCACTTAACTTAGAACCAACCAGTTTTTATTTTTAAAATTTCTGATTTGAGTCATATTTTTGATTGTGATTTAGAGCAAAATCAAACAAGGGTTGTATTAAAATGTAAAGATCCACATTATCCTCAAAATCATTACGACATTATAAGAATACATTCTTTGATAATATATAGTGATATTATAGAATGTAACATAGTCGGCGATGCAAAAACTCCCTTATTGCATTGTATTCCATTCATCTCCAAAGAAAATGTGGAGACATAATTTCTGAAGGACAGTACATCAGTTATCTGTTTTTTTTTTCAAATTTACAGTTTGAAAAACTTTTGAAAAAATCTTTACATAAGTATCAAGATAGAACTAAAAGATAGTACCGGCGAAAAAATTCCTTTTGTGTCCGTAGGAGCTACCCGAGTTGTTATCTTGTTTCGCAAGACTTCGAATAAACCTTTTTGATTCAAACTTCATACGAAATGGTAGCTCAAAAGTCAGCTAACTTACATATTTTTCGAAAACATGCAAGACAACGTGGAAGAGGTTTTGGAGCTCTCGCACAAACTCTTAGGACAACTGCAATTCTCTTTTTTTAAAAATTTATAGTCACAGCTGCGCAAAAAGAATTGGACTTTATATGTTTGAAATAAGTGCTTCAGAGTTTGGGGAAGTTGTAAGTGGGCACGAATTTTTAAAACAGTTGCAAAAGATGTGGGAAAAAAAACAGTTCGGAAACAATTGGCAGGTGGAAAAAAGACATACAAGCGTAGAACTGGTAGAACCAGATCCGTTTCTCAAAAAAGTAGATTAAAAAACAGTCGCTGTCGCAAAGACTTTTTTGAAAATATAAAATAGGTGTAAATCAAAGTCATTTTCGGTACGAGGCTTTTACAAATTCTCAATTGGAGATTTTCGATAAAGTCCTACTTTTGGAAACATTTATGTCATCTTACTCACAAGAAGTATTCCCCAGTACTTCTCTGGATGAAAGCAGTTTTGCGTTTGAGTCTGAAACGGATTGTGATCTCTAATTGGATATGCGTGATACCCATTTTAGCTTAAAGCTTCAGCTATTCAAGAGTAGTTTGTTCCATGCTTTCAAAAAAGAAAAATCAGAACATAAACAAAAGCTGAGGATAACTCAGATGAGGAACCACAAACATATTTAACTTAAGTAAACAATAAACTACATTCATTAATCTCCAACTGTGAAGTTTATTTTAACAATACAATGGTTTACAGCAACAATGGATTATATCCTCATAAGGCAAAAGTATCGAACAAATTCAACTCGTCAGCAGTGAGTAATGAAGGAATACTTGCTTGTCATGGATACAATTCTGAAGAATATCCTGATGCATTTGATAGCATCCATTTACTGATAGAACAAATTACATAGGAACAAGGATAATTTTTTCACTCTATGGGAGGCTCACATTTGATTTGTTTACTTGCAAAAAATTGTTGCTACCAAATATCAAATTTCAAATCAAACTTACGCGAGCTATACCTAATTTTTACATGATAGCTGATAACCCAAAAGTCAGTCTGAAAATTGTTGATTGTTCGCTCTTTACTAGAAAATTTTTAATTGCTGAACCTAATCGTCAATACTTGCAATGGAATCTGGAAAGAGAACCTGCTCAATACAAATACATGGAAACTATAGCAAGAACCTTTATCATTCCATCTCGTCAAAACCAATTCATACAGGAAAATATAACCAATAACGCCCCAATAAGAAGAATAGCTGTTGCAATGAATACAAATTTAGCTGTTGCAGGATCTTTTAATGAAAACCCTTTCAGCTATCAGCAATTTCAATGAACAGAGCTTAGAATTATTCGGGGTGGAGGAGCAATTGTTTCATTAGATACAACTTCTCCTTGTCGTCCTTAGGTTACAACAAGGAAAGCAATGCAGTTTAACGAAGATTTTCCAGCTCTTCCTATGGAAGATTTTCAAAATCACCATATTCTAGTTTTTGACTTGAATTCACTGCAGGATGCAGCTGAACAGTTGCATTTTCCAGATTTTAGAGGAGAAAGCTTGAGATTAGAAACCTTTTTCCAGTTTCCCTTGGAGCAAGTAACAGAAGTGATATTCTTGGGAGAAAGACTAGCAAAATTTCAATTTGACAAATTCGGAACAGTCGCTAAAATGTTTAGTTTTTTTGAGTTTTCTGTTTCTTATAAAAATGTTGTAACTTTTGAGATTTTTCATTGTTATTGTCTCTGTACTATCTATTTTGTTTGTTTTTCTTCAGACCTGAATCTCGGGAAAAATCAGATAATGAATACTGTTCATTTGAAAACCCAAGAAATTTCTTCAAACTAGACTGTAAACCAGTGTTCAATAACTTTTGTCCATTTCACAAGTTTTGTGTATGGGACTTTGTTGATTCAATACCTAAATGCGCGTACGTCAATAATTTTAGTTTTTTCAAACCTAAATTACAATATCAAACCATCTTTTTTTGTTTTAGATGCGAAATAGCTACCAATTGTAAAGATCGATAATTTTTCACTTCTACAAATTATTGAAAGAATTCTCGAACTCAGGTTCAAGTAAATAGGATTTTACCCCTCTGATAAAGTAATTCAACTAACAAATTACTCTTTTGCAATTGTTAACTCAGCTCCAAGCAAAGATATAGGGGAGTACTGGATCATGATTGCCCGATTGGGCAAAACTTACTACTTTGCTGTTTCTTCGGGTGGGAAAAGGACAGCTTATTCCTTTCTAACAAAAATGTATCGGAGAAAGGTTCCCAGAAAACTACAAAAAACTGATAATTTGTTGGGATTTTACGCAATTTATTCAGCATTTCTTCTTTTTAATGTTTACCAGACAAACTGAATAATATTCAAGATGTGCGTGTTGTGAATTTTATAAGTAACTTTATGTAAACGTGTAACTTTTTAATTGTGGAAGTAAATTTACTATACGATGCAGTGTTTTATAAATTTTCATTGTAGTTTAATTTTTTTCTCTCAAAAAATTTGACTTTTTCGAGGTTTCAATAGGATTCAGAATAGATTCAATTAGATAGAAAAAAAAGTATCTAATAAATTTTTATTAGATCCAATTATACCAAATCTTTTGGAATTTTTTACCATTGACTTACAGTGAACCAAAAAACTAAATACATAACCTTAATTCCACAGTCTACACATAAATAACAATTAACTTTTCCCAATTAGATAAGGCGCGCCGCAATTTTGCGAAAAAAAACTCAGCATTTCCACACAAAAAGCCAAAAAAACCATCGTTTTTCTTACCATTATCTTACCATCACACAAACCATAAAAATTTACCATCGGTATTCCCTATCTCAATACATTGTATGATCCTTACCCAATCTTAATACTTAGCATGGCGGACCGGACATCTATAACGTATCTTAATACATGGGGTCCGCCATGCAACCCCCTCTACTTCAGCTCCAACATCTAATACTAGCCAGCCTACATTCAGATTCGACTCTTCACTGCAAAGGAGAACGAAGTCTTGAAGCAAGTTGCCTATGTCAACTAAACTTTGAACGAATTCAAAGAACTCGCCCAGGTCTTGGGATTTTTTTTGTTTGTTGTGAACTGTAAGGTTCAATAATTTTGTTGAGTGATGTTATTGTAGTAATGTAATTCAAATATTTATCTATTTGAATCATTTTTTTTAATTTTCTTTGAGCTGTGCGGTATGAGTTTGAACATTGGTTTTTCCAGAAATTTTGTTTTAAAGCTTTAAAGTAAACTGAAACTTTTTCATATCGTCTTACAAGAAAAGTCCCAGAAATTTTCACAAACGGTTTTGGAATCTCAAAATTTACCATACAGAATCACAACTTTATCAATTTGAGTGGACTTTGCAGAATGGAAGACGAAAAGTTTTTCTAAGCTATCGATATTAGAAAAATAGATCTTATAGAGTATTGAAAAAAAATGAAACACTTGGAAAAACAATCCTAAATTCCAGTTGGAAAAAGTAGAGTATGGTAAACTGGTTGATTTTATCCCCTCGGTTTCGTCTTATGTAGAAACATTCAAAAAAATTGAATCATTATTGACGAATGCACTGTAGAAAAAGAACGTACGTAAATTGAAAGAAATTCTAAAAGTTTTTGAGATTATAAAGCAAGATTTCTCATTGATTACAAAAAGAATACATTTATTTCTTTGTAGCTGTAATGTTTTGGAACCGGACATAAACTTAAAAGAAATGGACCAAAAATTCCTCTTGGAGGGTTAATTGGATACGGAAATTCCTGTAAGGATTACTTTTTTGCTTCAAACTTCATACGAAATGGTAGCTCAAAAGTCAGCTAACTTACATATTTTTCGAAAACATGCAAGACAACGTGGAAGAGGTTTTGGAGCTCTCGCACAAACTCTTAGGACAACTGCAATTCTCTTTTTTTAAAAATTTATAGTCACAGCTGAATTGGACTTTATCTCAATGATGATGATGATGATGATGATGATGATGATGATGATGATGATGATGATGATGATGATGATGATGATGGTGATGATGATGATGATGTTGATGATGGTGATGATGATGATGATGATGATGATGATGATGATGATGATGATGGTGATGATGTTGATGATGATGATGATGATGATGGTGATGTTGTTGATGAATGATGATGATGATGATGATGATGATGATGATGATGATGATGATGATGATGATGATGATGATGACGATGATGATGATGATGATGATGATGATGATGATATGATGATGATGATGATGATGATGATGATGATGATGATGATGATGATGATGATGATGATGATGATGATGATGATGATGATGATGATGATGATGATGATGAGACGATGATGATGATGATGATGATGATGATGATGATGATGATGATGATGATGATGATGATGATGATGATGACGACGACGATGATGATGATGATGATGATGATGATGATGACGATGATGATGATGATGATGATGATGATGATGATGATGATGATGATGATGATGATGATGATGATGATGATATGATGATGATGATGATGATGATGATGGACTTTAAGAATTGGACTTTATATGTTTGAAATAAGTGCTTCAGAGTTTGGGGAAGTTGTAAGTGGGCACGAATTTTTAAAACAGTTGCAAAAGATGTGGAAAAAAAAACAGTTCGGAAACAATTGGCAGGTGGAAAAAAGACATACAAGCGTAGAACTGGTAGAACCAGATCCGTTTCTCAAAAAAGTAGATTAAAAAACAGTCGCTGTCGCAAAGAATTTTTTGAAAATATAAAATAGGTGTAAATCAAAGTCATTTTCGGTACGAGGCTTTTACAAATTCTCAATTGGAGATTTTCGATAAAGTCCTACTTTTGGAAACATTTATGTCATCTTACTCACAAGAAGTATTCCCCAGTACTTCTCTGGATGAAAGCAATTTTGCGTTTGAGTCTGAAACGGATTGTGATCTCTAATTGGATATGCGTGATACCCATTTTAGCTTAAAGCTTCAGCTATTCAAGAGTAGTTTGTTCCATGCTTTCAAAAAAGAAAAATCAGAACATAAACAAAAGCTGAGGATAACTCAGATGAGGAACCACAAACATATTTAACTTAAGTAAACAATATACTACATTCATTAATCTCCAACTGTGAAGTTTATTTTAACAATACAATGGTTTACAGCAACAATGGATTATATCCTCATAAGGCAAAAGTATCGAACAAATTCAACTCGTCAGCAGTGAGTAATGAAGGAATACTTGCTTGTCATGGATACAATTCTGAAGAATATCCTGATGCATTTGATAGCATCCATTTACTGATAGAACAAATTACATAGGAACAAGGATAATTTTTTCACTCTATGGGAGGCTCACATTTGATTTGTTTACTTGCAAAAAATTGTTGCTACCAAATATCAAAGTTCAAATCAAACTTACGCGAGCTATACCTAATTTTTACATGATAGCTGATAACCCAAAAGTCAGTCTGAAAATTGTTGATTGTTCGCTCTTTACTAGAAAATTTTTAATTGCTGAACCTAATCGTCAATACTTGCAATGGAATCTGGAAAGAGAACCTGCTCAATACAAATACATGGAAACTATAGCAAGAACCTTTATCATTCCATCTCGTCAAAACCAATTCATACAGGAAAATATAACCAATAACGCCCCAATAAGAAGAATAGCTGTTGCAATGAATACAAATTTAGCTGTTGCAGGATCTTTTAATGAAAACCCTTTCAGCTATCAGCAATTTCAATGAACAGAGCTTAGAATTATTCGGGGTGGAGGAGCAATTGTTTCATTAGATACAACTTCTCCTTGTCGTCCTTAGGTTACAACAAGGAAAGCAATGCAGTTTAACGAAGATTTTCCAGCTCTTCCTATGGAAGATTTTCAAAATCACCATATTCTAGTTTTTGACTTGAATTCACTGCAGGATGCAGCTGAACAGTTGCATTTTCCAGATTTTAGTGGAGAAAGCTTGAGATTAGAAACCTTTTTCCAGTTTCCCTTGGAGCAAGTAACAGAAGTGATATTCTTGGGAGAAAGACTAGCAAAATTTCAATTTGACAAATTCGGAACAGTCGCTAAAAATGTTTAGTTTTTTTGAGTTTTCTGTTTCTTATAAAAAAATGTTGTAACTTTTGAGATTTTTCATTGTTATTGTCTCTGTACTATCTATTTTGTTTGTTTTTCTTCAGACCTGAATCTCGGGAAAAATCAGATAATGAATACTGTTCATTTGAAAACCCAAGAAATTTCTTCAAACTAGACTGTAAACCAGTGTTCAATAACTTTTGTCCATTTCACAAGTTTTGTGTATGGGACTTTGTTGATTCAATACCTAAATGCGCGTACGTCAATAATTTTAGTTTTTTCAAACCTAAATTACAATATCAAACCATCTTTTTTTTGTTTTAGATGCGAAATAGCTACCAATTGTAAAGATCGATAATTTTTCACTTCTACAAATTATTGAAAGAATTCTCGAACTCAGGTTCAAGTAAATAGGATTTTACCCCTCTGATAAAGTAATTCAACTAACAAATTACTCTTTTGCAATTGTTAACTCAGCTCCAAGCAAAGATATAGGGGAGCACTGGATCATGATTGCCCGATTGGGCAAAACTTACTACTTTGCTGTTTCTTCGGGTGGGAAAAGGACAGCTTATTCCTTTCTAACAAAAATGTATCGGAGAAAGGTTCCCAGAAAACTACAAAAAACTGATAATTTGTTGGGATTTTACGCAATTTATTCAGCATTTCTTCTTTTTAATGTTTACCAGACAAACTGAATAATATTCAAGATGTGCGTGTTGTGAATTTTATAAGTAACTTTATGTAAACGTGTAACTTTTTAATTGTGGAAGTAAATTTACTATACGATGCAGTGTTTTATAAATTTTCATTGTAGTTTAATTTTTTTCTCTCAAAAAATTTGACTTTTTCGAGGTTTCAATAGGATTCAGAATAGATTCAATTAGATAGAAAAAAAAGTATCTAATAAATTTTTATTAGATCCAATTATACCAAATCTTTTGGAATTTTTTACCATTGACTTACAGTGAACCAAAAAACTAAATACATAACCTTAATTCCACAGTCTACACATAAATAACAATTAACTTTTCCCAATTAGATAAGGCGAGCCGCAATTTTGCGAAAAAACTCAGCATTTCCACACAAAAAGCCAAAAAAAAAATCGTTTTTCTTACCATTATCTTACCATCACACAAACCATAAAAGTTTACCATCGGTATTCCCTATCTCAATAAATTGTATACTCCTTACCCAATCTTAATACTTAGCATGGCGGACCGGACATCTATAACGTATCTTAATACATGGGGTCCGCCATGCAACCCCCTCTACTTCAGCTCCAACATCTAATACTAGCCAGCCTACATTCAGATTCGACTCTTCACTGCAAAGGAGAACGAAGTCTTGAAGCAAATTGCCTATGTCAACTAAACTTTGAACGAATTCAAAGAACTCGCCCAGGTCTTGGGATTTTTTTTGTTTGTTGTGAACTGTAAGGTTCAATAATTTTGTTGAGTGATGTTATTGTAGTAATGTAATTCAAATATTTATCTATTTGAATCATTTTTTTTAATTTTCTTTGAGCTGTGCGGTATGAGTTTGAACATTGGTTTTTCCAGAAATTTTGTTTTAAAGCTTTAAAGTAAACTGAAACTTTTTCATATCGTCTTACAAGAAAAGTCCCAGAAATTTTCACAAACGGTTTTGGAATCTCAAAATTTACCATACAGAATCACAACTTTATCAATTTGAGTGGACTTTGCAGAATGGAAGACGAAAAGTTTTTCTAAGCTATCGATATTAGAAAAATAGATCTTATAGAGTATTGAAAAAAAAAATGAAACACTTGGAAAAACAATTCTAAATTCCAGTTGGAAAAAGTAGAGTATGGTAAACTGGTTGATTTTATCCCCTCGGTTTCGTCTTATGTAGAAACATTCAAAAAAATTGAATCATTATTGACGAATGCACTGTAGAAAAAGAACGTACGTAAATTGAAAGAAATTCTAAAAGTTTTTGAGATTATAAAGCAAGATTTCTCATTGATTACAAAAAGAATACATTTATTTCTTTGTAGCTGTAATGTTTTGGAACCGGACATAAACTTAAAAGAAATGGACCAAAAATTCCTCTTGGAGGGTTAATTGGATACGGAAATTCCTGTAAGGATTACTTTTTTGCAGGCTCTAAAATTTTTAGATTACATGCAATTGTACATGACTCTGCTGGATCTGTGAAATCTACTACAAAAAAAGGTCCTGGGTATTGTTATGATGCACCTAGTTTCCCCATTTCATGCTTTCTTGGTCACGTGACTGGACTACTTTTCTGTTTATTTGTTAACTATTTGCTTCATTAGTATATGCATTGTTCGATTGTTAATCATATTAACCCAGAAACTCCAGAACAACCAGTTAACAGAACAAGCCTTGTTGTTTTGGATATTGAATGTATTGAAAACAACACGGTGAAGGAATTAGGAGGTTATAAGGATGGACAAAATTTAGGATATTCCTTTGTTCCTCACAAAAATTCTAACCAACACTCCAATCTTTTTGGTGTACAAAGTATTTTCATGGAACTAGTTGGAGCAGCGGTCATGAAAAATATGCTGATTTGAAAAAAATACAGAAAAAACTAGAAGCCAGAGAAACGGAAATTTTTGCAAAAGTGTATGAAAAATGCAAGATTCTGTTAGAATTTTTCGAAGCAAAAATTATTCAATTGGATGACTACGCTTGCCCTAAAGTTCAGATTTTGATATTCAAAGATAAATAATATGATTGGAGGTCTAGCAACTACCCATTTCGTCATGCAAAATCTCTTCACTGTGCAGAAAAAAAGCATTTGCATATGGAACTTGGACTCGATGTTTTTTCAACAATCCTAGTGTACTACCTTTTTTAAACTTTAATTAAATTTCATCGTCAACGTTTCCTTTCTAGAGTAAAATGGTCAATCAATGCGACAAGACTATAAATTTCGGAAATTTTGTTTTTGATGAAGAAAATCACGAACGAGAATCATGAAACTTGTTTGAACGTAAATGTAATAGATCTCTTTTTGTTTTTATGTGCCAATTTTGTTTTCATAATTTTAATTACTAGCATGTGCAAACGTTCAAATAAAGTTATCCACTGCATATGAAATAACAACAGTTCGGGTAGCATTTTTATCAATTACAGTCATATATATTCTACCTTCTCCAACGCTATGAATAAAGTCATTTTTACCAAAGAACGAGTAAAAATGGTTAAAAATTAGTACAATTCAACCGAAATTTTACAAATTTTTTTTTTACCTTTATCAACATTATCGACCTCTTTATGGACAAATGCAAAAAAAAACTTTATTTTATCCAAGGAGTTGACTTTGAACGGATTGAAAACCTTCCCAAGAATGAAATAAAATATTTGTTAATGTTTGATGACTCTTGTGAAGAGTTTTCAACTTTTAAGCAATTTGTAAAATTGCTACTGCTTGAAGACACATTTGACTGAATACAATATATATTAAGCATAAATTGTTTCATCAAAGCAAAATGGGTAGAGATGTTGAGTTGCAAAACACACACATAGTCTTGTTCAAAACAGCAAGAGATGTTTTACAAAGCAATACATTAAGTCAACAACTAGGTCTAGGATCACAATTGAAAGAGTGGTATCAAGATGCAATATCTACTCCTTATGGTCATTTACTCATTGATTTAGCTCTAAGAACAACTGATTTGCTAAAATTTTGCACAAACAGCGGTTCAGTTCCATCAAAATTTTATCTACAGCAGGAACAAAAACAACTTTTTTGGACCAGGGACATACAATACGTTTCTATACTCCCATTATTTTAAACGTTTTCCCAAAAACTTTCAAAAGACTTCATCCTCCCTTGTCATAAAATTTTCATTGAACTTCTCAGCGAATGTCTAGAAAACTTGCTACGAGGCGAGCTAAAAGATCTCCAAAAATAGACTTAAAAAATTCGAAGAAGAACTTCACTCCATAAAAGTAGAACTATTTTGAGCTCGCCAAAAGGCTTACAATTATCATCTGTTATCATTCTTTTTGTCATTGAATGAATGACAAAGTATGGATCAGTTTCTTCCAATTTCTTACTCAAGTTATCAATCACAAAGTACACTTCCAAAAAAAAAATTGGAACAAAAACAAGAAAAAGAAGTGATCGTACCAAAAAATTATTATTCTATTTACTGTGCTGTAAATGCAAAGTTGAAAATGATTAGTAAAAAAAACACCATATTGATTCAATTTTGAATTCTTCTAGAATTAGACTAAGTCAGTCAAAAATTATCATACTGGATACTCGAGACATAAAAGAATCATTTGTAGATAGTGTGTGTGCGTTAAAGCTAAAAAAATATTGACTGTCTCGATATGTACTTTACTATTTTGGAAGCAACTCAATTTATTCCTAAACTTGTTATCAAAAAGAATGCCAAAGCGAAACACAGAGGAACTTGGATCCCTTTCAAATCTGAAAAAGTAAGTTTGAACAGATTGCATTCTAGGGATAGAGCTGCGTACGGTTATCTTCAAAACTTGAGTAAAGCGAGTGGTTTATCAAAATTTAAAGTAGAAAAGATTTCACAAAGCTAGACATCGTATAGAAAACTGGTCCACCAATCAGGAGTTTTCAAAAGTTTTTCAAATTAAATCAATGAAATTTAATGTATAGATTTGGCAGTTGTAGACAAACTGGCGAGTCAAAATTATGGAGAAAAAAGTTTATTGGTTGCTGTTGTTGTTTTTTCGCGATTTGTCAGAGTTTAAGCAATGAAAACTAAACATGCCAAAGACATTTTGCAAGCATTCAAAAAAATGATTTCTCGAAAAAAGCTTTGGGTTGATAAAGGAACAGAATATGGGGGAACTTTCAAACAATTTTGCAAGGAAAAAAGCATTACAGTTCTTTCGACAATGAGTGAAATGAAAACTGCATTTGCAGAGAGAGCCATTCATTCTTAAAACATATAAGTTACCGCTAAATAGAAGATCATGGTGAAAAATTCATTCACAAGTTGCCGCAATTTGTGTCTACAAATAATTGTTGCGTCCTTAGATCTATTGGGAAACCATCTAGAGATATCAAAAATACTTATTTCCTCTCAGTTCTGTACAATAAACCTCTAAAATGGTATGAGAAACTAAAATTCAAGCTGGGGACAGAGTGAGAATTTCAAAAAAAGGATAGTCCGTTCCGAAAATGATAAAAACCACAAACTACAGTTAAAGTTTTTGAATATTCGACATTAACTACAAGAAAGCCACCTACATACATCATCAAAGATCTCGACAAAGAAGAAATGTTCGGAAATTTTTAAGAAAAAATCGCTGAGAAAATGTTAAATAATTTTTTAAACTAAATTTCTATCGATCAGTTGTCATGAATTTTTTTTACTATTGTGTTAGTTTTCAATGCTTCGTTTAGTCGTTATACGAATGACAACCTTAGTTATTTTACAAACTTTCTACCCGAACAATTATAATTGAAGGGAGAATGGGAGGTTGCTATTTCAGAAATATCATACCTTTCTTTGTACCAAAATGTTACAGTGGGAACGTTTACAATCGTAGATGGTAGGGAAACTTCTGAGGAGAAAAAAGGTTGTACCGTTGCATACTGACCAGCATTGTATCCAAGTATTGTTGATATTGTTGTAGTCATGAACAAAAAATTTCGAGAACGTCTAGGTGCTCAAGCATTTGAATATAACGGAATCTATGTATCAGTAGAGATAATTAAACTAAGGGTTGCCGTTCAGTTACCTGAGAACCGATCAGTGTTTTTTATTCAAAGTTCTGACTGAATTTATTTTTTTATGTTGTGATTTAGAACAAAATCAAACAGGGGTTATAATGAAAGAAGAAGGAACACATGGTCCTTAATACTCTTCCGACATTATAGAAAGACTTTTTTTGATGATATATAGTGTCACTATAGAATATAACATAGTCGGTGATACAAAAACTCCCTTATTGCGTTGTATTCCATTCATTTCCAAAGTAAAAAAAGAGACATAAATTCTACAGGACAGTACATGAATTATCAGTCTTTTACAATTATTGAAAACTATTTTGCATTGTATCAAGATAGAACTAAGAGATATCGAAACAAGAGAAAACTCTAGTAATTGCTACGGACACAAAAGATTTCGAATAATCATTTTTGATTTAAGCTTTATAGGAATTGGTTGCTCAAAATTCAGCTGGAATCCCTATTTTTCGAGGACAGGCTAGACAACGTGGAAGAGGTTTTGGAGCTCTTGCACAAACTCTTGGGAGAACTGCAATTCTTTTTCATTAAAAAACATATAGTCCCAGCTGCAAAAAGAATTGGGGCAGATTTGTTTGAATTCGCTACTCCAGAGATTGAGGAAGTTGTTAGTGGACGTAAAAAACTCAAAAAAAATTGCAAAAGATGTTGGAACAAAAACAGTTCGGAAACAATTGGGAGGTGGAAAAAAGAAATACAAACGTCAAACTGGTAGAACCAGATCCATCTCTCGAAAAAAATTGCTCGGAAAACAGTCGCTCTCGCAAAAACATTTTTGACAATATAAAATGAGTGTAAACCAAAGTCATTTTTGGTACGGAGCTTTCACAAATTCTTCATTGCTGATTTTTGATAAAGTCCCAGTTTTGGAAATAATTATATCATCTTACACACGAGAAATTTTCCCCAGCTCATCTCTGGCTGAAAGCAGTACTGACTTTGCGTTTGAAACCGATCGTAATATCTACTTGGATATGCGTGATACCCATCTTAAATTAAAGCTTCAACTATTCAAAGGAATATTGTTTGATGCTTTCAAAATAAGAAAAAGCAGAACATAAAGCAAAATCCGAGGATGATTCAGATGAGGAACCACAAGGTTACTTAATTTAATAAAACAGTCTACTACAACTGTGAAGTTTATTTTAACAATACAATGGCTTACAACGCCAATGGATTATATCCTCATAGGGCACAAATATCGAACGAAGTCAACTCGTCAGCAGTGAGTAATAAAGGAATTCTGGCTTGTCATTTGTATACAGTTTCGAAGAATTTTCTGATGCATCCGTTCACTGATAGAGCAAATTCTTAAGGAACAGGGATATTTTTTTCACTCTATGGGATGCTTGCCATTGATTTGTTATCTTGCTAAAAATTGTTACTACCAATTACCAAAGTTCGATTTAAACTAATTCGAGCTAGACCTTATCTTTACATGATATCTAAAAATCCAAATATCAGTCTGAATGTTAATGACTGTTCGCTGTTTGCTAGATGAATTTTAGTTGCTCAACAATCTTCATCAATACTTGTAATGGAATCTGGAAAGAGAATGTGCTCAATACAAAACATGGAAACTGTAGCAAGAATCTTTATCTGTCCATCTTGTCAAAACTAATTCATACGAGAAAACAGATTCAATAACGCCCCAATAAGAAGAATAGCTGTTGCATTGAAAACAATTTCAGCTGTTGCAGGATCTTTTCATAAAAAACCTTTCAGCTATCACCAATTTCAATTAAGAGAGCTTATAATTATTCGGGGGTTTAAGAGCAAACTCACTATATTCTAGTTTTTGACATGACTTCACTACAGGATGCAGATGAAAAGTTGCATTATCCAGAATTTAGTGGAGAAAGCTTGAGATGAGAAATGTTTTTTTTTTCAGTTTCCCTTGGAGCAAAAAACGGAAGTGATAATCTTCGGAAAAAGAGCATCAAATGTTCAATTTGACAAATTCGGAACAGTAGCTAAAAATTTTAGGTTTTTTGGATTTTCAGGTTCCTGTAAAATGTTGTAAGTTTTTTGGAACTTTGCATTGTTATTGTCTCTGTACTATCTATTTTGTTTTTCTTCACACCTAAATCTCCAGAAAAAGCAGATAATGAATGATGTTTAATGGGAAACCCAAGAAAATTCTTCAACCTAGACTCTAAACCAGTGTTCAATAACCTTTGTCCAGTTGATAAGTTTTGATTATGTGTAAAATTCGACCAGAATGTGCCAAAAAACAGTTCGGAAACAATTGCGAGGTGGAAAAAAGAAATACAAACGTCAAACTGGTAGAACCAGATCCATATCTCGAAAAAAATTGATCGGAAAACAGTCGCTCTCACAAAAACATTTCTGACAATATAAAATGAGTGTAAACCAAAATCATTTTGGTACGGAGCTTTTACAAATTCTTCATTGGAGATTTTTGATAAAGTCCCAGTTTTGGAAATAATTATATAATCTTACACACAAGTAGTTCTCCCCAGCTCATCTCTGGCTGAAAGCAGTATTGAGTTTGCGTTTGAAACCGATCGTAATATCTACTTGGATATGCGTGATATCCATCTTAGTTTGAAGCTTCAACTATTCAAAGCAATTTTGTTTGATGCTTTCAAAATAAGAAAAAGCAGAACATAAAGCAAAATCCGAGGATGATTCAGATGATGAACTACAAGAATACTTAATTTAATAAAACAATCTACTACATTCTCTGTTCTCCAACTGTGAAGTTTATTTTAACAATACAATGGCTTACAACGCCAATGGATTATATCCTCATAGGGCACAAATATCGAACGAAGTCAACTCGTCCGCAGTGAGTAATAAAGGAATACTGGCTTGTCATTTGTATACAGTTTCGAAGAATTTTCTGATGCATCCGTTCACTGATAGAGCAAATTTTTAAGGAACAGGGATATTTTTTTTCACTCTATGGGATGCTTGCCATTGATTTGTTTTCTTGCTAAAAATTGTTACTACCAATTACCAAAGTTCGATTTAAACTAATTCTAGCTAGACCTTATCTTTACATGATATCTAATAATCCAAATGTCAGTCTGAATGTTAATGACTGTTCGCTGTTTGCTAGATGAATTTTAGTTGCTCAACCTGATCATCAATACTTGTAAGGGAATCTGGAAAGAGAATGTGCTCAAAACAAAACATGGAAACTGTAGCAAGAATCTTTATCATTCCATCTCGTCAAAACTAATTCATACGAGAAAACAGATTCAATAACGCCCCAATAAGAAGAATAGCTGTTGCATTGAAAACAATTTCAGCTGTTGCAGGATCTTTTCATGAAAAACCTTTCAGCTATCACCAATTTCAATTAAGAGAGCTTATAATTATTCGGGGGTTTAAGAGCAAACTCACTATATTCTAGTTTTTGACATGACCTCACTACAGGATGCAGATAAAAAGTTGCACTATCCAGAATTTAGTGGAGAAAGCTTGAGATGAGAAATGTTTTTTCAGTTTCCCTTGGAGCAAAAAACGGAATTGATAGTCTTCGGAAAAAGAGCATCAAATGTTCAATTTGACAAATTCGGAACAGTAGCTAAAAATTTTAGGTTTTTTGGATTTTCAGGTTCCTGTAAAACGTTGTAAGTTTTTGGAACTTTGCAATGTTATTGTCTCTGTACTATCTATTTTGTTTTTCTTCACACCTAAATCTCCAGAAAAAGCAGATAATGAATGATGTTTAATCGAAAACCCAAGAAAATTCTTCAACCTACACTCTAAACCAGTGTTCAATAACCTTTGTTCAGTTGACAAGTTTTGATTATGTGTGAAATTTGACCAGAATGTGCCAAAAAAAAAACAGTTCGGAAACAATTGCGAGGTGGAAAAAAGAAATACAAACGTCAAACTGGTAGAACCAGATCCATATCTCGAAAAAAATTGATCGGAAAACAGTCGCTCTCACAAAAACATTTCTGACAATTTAAAATGAGTGTAAAACAAAATCATTTTGGTACGGAGCTTTTACAAATTCTTCATTGGAGATTTTTGATAAAGTCCCAGTTTTGGAAATAATTATATCATCTTACACACAAGAAGTTTTCCCCAGCTCATCTCTGGCTGAAAGCAGTATTGAGTTTGCGTTTGAAACCGATCGTAATATCTACTTGGATATGCGTGATACCCATCTTAGTTTAAAGCTTCAACTATTCAAAGCAATTTTGTTTGACGCTTTCAAAATAAGAAAAAGCAGAACATAAAGCAAAATCCGAGGATGATTCAGATGATGAACCACAAGAATACTTAATTTAATAAAACAATCTACTCTTTTCTCTGTTCTCCAACTGTGAAATTTATTTTAACAATACAATGGCTTACAACGCCAATGGATTATATCCTCATAGGGCACAAATATCGAACGAAGTCAACTCGTCCGCAGTGAGTAATAAAGGAATACTGGCTTGTCATTTGTATACAGTTTCGAAGAATTTCCTGATGCATCCGTTCACTGATAGAGCAAATTCTTAAGGAACAGGGATATTTTTTTCACTCTATGGGATGCTTGCCATTGATTTGTTTTCTTGCTAAAAATTGTTACTACCAATTACCAAAGTTCGATTTAAACTAATTCTAGCTAGACCTTATCTTTACATGATATCTAATAATCCAAAGGTCAGTCTGAATGTTAATGACTGTTCGCTGTTTGCTAGATGAATTTTAGTTGCTGAACCTGATCATCAATACTTGTAAGGGAATCTGGAAAGAGAATGTGCTCAATACAAAACATGGAAACTGTAGCAAGAATCTTTATCATTCCATCTCGTCAAAACTACTTCATACGAGAAAACAGATTCAATAACGCCCCAATAAGAAGAATAGCTGTTGCATTGAAAACAATTTCAGCTGTTGCAGGATCTTTTCATGAAAAACCTTTCAGCTATCACCAATTTCAATTAAGAGAGCTTAAAATTATTCGGGGGTTTTAGAGCAAACTCACTATATTCTAGTTTTTGACATGACCTCACTACAGGATGCAGATGAAAAGTTGCATTATCCAGAAAATAGTGGAGAAAGCTTGAGATGAGAAATGTTTTTTCAGTTTCCCTTGGAGCAAAAAACGGAAGTGATAGTCTTCGGAAAAAGAGCATCAAATGTTCAATTTGACAAATTCGGAACAGTAGCTAAAACTTTTAGGTTTTTTGGATTTTCAGGTTCCTGTAAAATGTTGTAGGTTTTTTGGAACTTTGCATTGTTATTGTCTCTGTACTATCTATTTTGTTTTTCTTCACACCTAAATCTCCAGAAAAAGCAGATAATGAATGATGTTTAATGGGAAACCCAAGAAAATTCTTCAACCTAGACTCTAAACCAGTGTTCAATAACCTTTGTCCAGTTGATAAGTTTTGATTATGGGTGAAATTCGACCAGAATGTGCCAAAAAACAGTTCGGAAACAATTGCGAGGTGGAAAAAAGAAATACAAACGTCAAACTGGTAGAACCAGATCCATATCTCGAAAAAAATTGATCGGAAAACAGTCGCTCTCACAAAAACATTTCTGACAATATAAAATGAGTGTAAACCAAAATCATTTTGGTACGGAGCTTTTACAAATTCTTCATTGGAGATTTTTGATAAAGTCCCAGTTTTGGAAATAATTATATAATCTTACACACAAGAAGTTTTCCCCAGCTCATCTCTGGCTGAAAGCAGTATTGAGTTTGCGTTTGAAACCGATCATAATATCTACTTGGATATGCGTGATACCCATCTTAGTTTAAAGCTTCAACTATTCAAAGCAATATTGTTTGATGCTTTCAAAATAAGAAAAAGCAGAACATAAAGCAAAATCCGAGGATGATTCAGATGATGAACCACAAGAATACTTAATTTAATAAAACAATCTACTACACTCTCTGTTCTCCAACTGTGAAGTTTATTTTAACAATACAATGGCTTACAACGCCAATGGATTATATCCTCATAGGGCACAAATATCGAACGAAGTCAACTCGTCCGCAGTGAGTAATAAAGGAATACTGGCTTGTCATTTGTATACAGTTTTGAAGAATTTCCTGATGCATCCGTTCACTGATAGAGCAAATTCTTAAGGAACAGGTATATTTTTTTCACTCTATGGGATGCTTGCCATTGATTTTTTTTCTTGCTAAAAATTGTTACTACCAATTACCAAAGTTCGATTTAAACTAATTCTAGCTAGACCTTATCTTTACATGATATCTAATAATCCAAATGTCAGTCTGAATGTTAATGACTGTTCGCTGTTTGCTAGATGAATTTTAGTTGCTCAACCTGATCATCAATACTTGTAAGGGAATCTGGAAAGAGAATGTGCTCAATACAAAACATGGAAACTGTAGCAAGAATCTTTATCATTCCATCTCGTCAAAACTAATTCATACGAGAAAACAGATTCAATAACGCCCCAATAAGAAGAATAGCTGTTGCATTGAAAACAATTTCAGCTGTTGCAGGATCTTTTCATGAAAAACCTTTCAGCTATCAGCAATTTCAATTAAGAGAGCTTATAAATATTCGGGGGTTTAAGAGCAAACTCACTATATTCTAGTTTTTGACATGACCTCACTACAGGATGCAGATGAGTTTTGCATTATCCAGAATTCAGTGGAGAAAGCTTGAGATGAGAAATGTTTTTTCAGTTTCCCTTGGAGCAAAAAACGGAAGTGATAGTCTTCGGAAAAAGAGCATCAAATGATCAATTTGACAAATTCGGAACAGTAGCTAAAAACTTTAGGTTTTTTGGATTTTCAGGTTCCTGTAAAATGTTGTAAGTTTATTGGAACTTTGCATTGTTATTGTCTCTGTACTATCTATTTTGTTTTTCTTCACACCTAAATCTCCAGAAAAAGCAGATAATGAATGATGTTTAATCGAAAACCCAAGAAATTTATTCAACCTAGACTCTAGACCAGTGTTCAATAACCTTTGTCCAGTTGACAAGTTTTGATTATGTGTGAAATTCGACCAGAATGTGCCAAAATGCAGATTCGGCGATTTCGAGTTTTTAGCAGCGAACCTTCCGAATTGGCGATTTAGAAGGAATAAGAACGTTATTCGAACGATTGGACAAATCGTGAAGGCTGAATGATTCGGAACTTCCTAAATTATAAATTTTCGAAGTGATGACGTAACAATTCTCAGAAACGTCAAAAACGGCCTATTTGGCAGAAAAACAGAAAAGAAACACAACAACATTAGTTGCGATAGCGATAACAGCGAAGATTGTGATTGAAAAACAACAATGAATTGCAGAAGTAGCAGAGACCGCTCCGAGTTGCAACTATTGTGTCGCTACAAAAGTTGCAAGGCCGTTGCGAACAACGGTGAAGGGTGGAAGACAGCCTTCCGGAAGGAAGATAAGACTCTTATTTCCCCGGATTCGAAAATCCGGAGGGGTCTCAGGACTGGAACTTTTATTATCTTGAATAAACTTTTAGCTTCCCTGCCATGTCCTGAGTTAAATTTAATTAACATCTGAATTCATTTTGATAAGGATGAGAAGCTAGGAGATTACCGTGAATAGCTTTTTAACCTAGTTAAGACCGAAAATTCACGAACCAAGAAGGGTGGGAGGATCGGCCGTCCCCTCGTTCCCTGACCAAAAACACTTAGAGATATATATAAAACCAAACAAAAAGTAGTATACTACCCAAGAAAAACAAAAAATATAAAAAATTAACCAAAAAAACCAAAAACAGTAAAAAAATAAAAAAAATCAGTAGAAATCATCTCCCCAGACAAGATGTGATCCGACCCCCCCGTTTGTTGTTGATAGATATAGTTTTATTACAGGCATTTATATCAGTCAGGATTGTTACGATCAATTTTGTGGCCTGTTTGTGAGGCTTGTACTGTAGAGTTATTTGAGCCTTTTAGCACGGTAATGATAAACTGCGCTCAATCCGGAAGGGTGTGCTGATTTGCGCTCAATTCAGAAGGGTCTTGGGAGAAGACTGATCCGGCAAGCAGTACAAGGAGCAACAACAAGGGGCGCAACGACAACAGCAATCGACTGTTGGGTATCGTTAACAAGTTTTGTATCCCTTTTGGTACAAAAAGTAAGGGGGTAATCTGTGGGGGGCTCGTCAGTGCTGCACTGTAGTGACCTTTCACCGAACTGCGAATATCCGAGTTAAGCGCCTTAATTCGGATATTAAACAAAACCGGAGGGGCATAGTTTTACTAATATTATTACTTATATAGCCTATGTTAAAACTCCTATATCGTTTTTCAGTGAAAAACACAGAAAGTAGACCGGTTTTTAGGGTCAAAATAGCGATATTCTGATCCCCCCACAAATCGCGATTTTTGATATATGGATATTTTTTGAAACGGAAAAAAGCGCTAAGTTAGTGTGTTATATCGTAATTGCACTACTATAAAAGGTAGAACCGGTTAATTTGAGTTCGGGAGTGGTTGGAACTATTTTGGTACCGAAAACCGAATTTTTGCGATTTTTGATAGTACGAAACACTATAAAATCAGAAATTTTTTTGAAATTTTTGAAATAGAAGAGTAAAAATAGTTGTTCAGACAAGTTCCACTAGTGAATCTACAAGTTTTAAAACCCGCTACCCGAAAGCCTTCCGGGTTGCAGAGAAATCGGATTTAACGTGTTTGATTTGGTGGATTCACCAATCCGGAGGGGTACAGGTATCATAGTTTTTCGCAAATTTTCTCAACTAAAGCGTTTTAGATCGGGTCTTTTGAATTGAACTTGAAGAGTATAAGAGTATAGGCCTTCTGAGCTCGGATCAATAATTTTCAGGTCGAAAAGAACGGAATTGCGAAAAAAGTTAGGCGGAACCTATATGAGAGAAAATTTTTGAGTTAGAAAGAAGGACGTTTTGGCTGATAACTTTTCAACAACTGGACAGATCCAGTTGATCTTGGTACCATTAGATCAGAAATTACCTGAGCTTAGTAGTAAGAACAAGAATTATTCGAAAAAGCAAGCGTGAAAATTTTTTGAGATTGTTTTTAGCAAATTCCTCAATTTGGGGGGTACACCCTTCAGGTTTTATAAAAAAATTTTTTGGAAAGCCCTTAAACCCCTACCAAAAGGTGATAGCGATTGAATTAAGTAACTTAAGACAGTTCTAGACAAAAAGGGAAGGCTAAAGGCACAAGAAGACCTTAATAGAGCCGAAATTAGGCAAGCGATAAGACCCTTCACCGTTAAAGTGAATTGTCAAATAAGAGGCTTAACTTCAATCCGGAGGGGTCTAGGAAAGGATCATATACCCTTCCCAGTTAATTCAAACAGCATAATAGCATCGCAGAACGTATCCGGAGGGATATAGGTTGAAATTAAGGAAATCTCCGAAAAGCTACTTTTACAAAAACAGAGGGCTCCCAATCCGGAGGGGTCAAAATTTTTTCGAATCGGAGGGTTCCCAATCCGGAGGGGTCTTGTTTTCACAAAACCGGAGAGGTCCCAATCCGGAGGGATCTTAAATTTTTTAACTCAGAGGGGTCCTAATCCGGAGGGGTCTTAATTTTACCAATCCGGAAGGGTCCTATTTTTGCCAATCCGGAGGGGTACTGTTTTTTGTCAACCCGGAGAGATATTCTTTTTATTTAAGGATTTAGGTAAACCGAAGAAAAGATTATAGAGAGAGGTATTAGGTTATTAGGAGACAGGCTAGGAATCAGTGACTGCGCTGGTAACTTGTCTTTCAATAAAGACCAGACAAAAATAAAATAGGTCCGACCTCGGATATTCGCAAAACTAAGTTTAAATTGAAAAAGAGTGTAACTCATTGGTGTAAATTGAAAACCAATACGATTTTACGAAAAGTGACTGCCCTGAGAATTTTAGTAGGTCTAGCTCGGGCAGTCCGAAGGCAGATAGGTAACACAGTACTCGGTGGGTGCAATAGACGCCCACTTGAGAAAATTTCTGCCTTCAAACTTTTGTCGGTTTGGTGCAGCACCAAGCAGGGAAAGCTTTTTCTTTAAAAATTCAAGTTCGACCATTGTACTGCGACCGACTAAAGTATAATACACATACGTTTTCATAGAAATATTCTTAGTCTGTTATTTTTGATTTTAAATTAACATAATTTGTGCTTGATTGGAAAGTGAGTGCACTATCTTTTAAATTGACTGATATCATCGTATTGTGCTAGTTCTCATATCTCACGACAAATAACCGTTTAGTGTGAATAAATTATATACAAACTGTATTCTGATTACATACAGGGATTCGTGGTCACTATTTAATAGAAACTTGTGAAACTTATTGTGTTGTGTTATTTTTATTAATAGTCAGACTAGAAAGTCACCAGAAATCGAATTGAGTGTATAGGCTTAAGAAGGGATAGATAGGAAATGAGTCTAGACAAGTCAAGAATACTTAAACGAGGTAATAGCTCTAAGAAAAACATACCTGAGGAGCAAAGAAAAGCAATGACCGATCCTTTTGTGGAACGGATCACACGAATACGGACCGGCAAAAGGAAGATGGTTTGAGGCAGAATGGTTGAAACCAGGAGTCAGAAGTCCTCGGAAGAGCAAAAAACCATGTTAAAAGTGGAGGTCCATCCGGACCAGGTCATGCATGAGAACGAAGAAATGCATGGGCCGGACGGGAGAGGGAACAGAAGGCTAGCGAGTGAATCTACTCCGGTAGAACAAGGTCATGATTTTGCCACTTCCACCGAAACACTGGACCGAGAGGAGATGCCGGAACTGTCCGACATCTCTACTGAAGTTGTGGCGACCAGGAGATCTCCAACAGACAATACCATGATGGCACATGTGACGGAGAAACAGACAACGTCTTCATCGTTCACAGAAAGAATGAAGAACACTTTAGGGAACATCTTTCTTTTCACCATGGGAGTGGGCACAGGAAATGAAGGTGAATCCCAGGAGGGAGAAGAGGACAATGATGAGCAAGTGGACTTTGGATCTGAAGTCAGCCTCAATAGTTCGACCCAGGAGAATGAGCCATACGTCGAAAGAGAGACTGGAAACATGGACAAATTTGGTGTGGTGAGAACGATAAGCAAAGACGTAAACACACCAGGGCAGTCTAGAGGCTTTGCGATCATGACAAATTCAGTGCCGCGAACTGGGGAGAATAGAAACAAAAGGGCTAGGCAATGCATTGTCGGATCCTGAATGGATAAAGAAAAGACGTCGAGACAGAGAATAAAAGCCCGGATCTCGACCAGCACGAAGCTAACTGGGACCGACAGGGTGTTACCGCCACTAGTGACGCCACTCGTAGATAACGGGACACCATTAGAATATGCCTTGAACAATACAGTGGACAGTATAGGAGAACAAAACGAACAGATGTCCATAAGGATGAGTGAACTAGAAAGAGCGGTCCACGTTGAAAGAGAAAGTCTGCGGGAAGAAGTAAACCGAAATTGACAAGAAGTTAGTAGAAGCAGAAACGCTTAAAGAAAGAATGGACGAGCACATAGCAAAGAACTTGTCGCGAATGACAAGAGAAGCGGAACAGAGAGAGTTACGCTTAAGAGACGACATAGAGAAGTTAAGAACGCAACAAGAGCAGACTCTTGGGACTCTTGACACAAAGTTAGAAGCGATGATGGAGAGGCGAACTCAGGCTATCATGGACAGGTTGGACGCGCTACTAGGAAACAGGAGTGGACCAAGAGAAGGAGAACCGACTTCGGGAGGTCCCAGTAGGGAACCAAAGGTGAACTTCAATGACCATCAAAAGAGACGGACATATGGATCCACTAGAGGCAGGGGCAGCTCATCAGGCTATACCACAAGGGATCATAGAACATGGCGCCCCAACAGTAGGGCAAGTTCAACAGGGAACATACATACCTCGAATGAAAGACCGACACAAGGCACACATGCAACTGGGAGAGGTGATTCCAGTAACAGGAGAAATGCCAGCCCAGGGAGGTTTCATGTGGGCCAAGGAGGAAATAGTCGCGGTGATTCGGATTGTAGGGATGCACCGAATAGAGAACTATTAGACACAGGTGACGATACTCAAGCAGGACACTCAAGGGATGCTACGGCAATGGACACAGCCTTTGAACCTCTGAACAGGTCTTTGGAGACATTCCTTAACAGGTTATCCAGAACCAATGAACGCAGTGAGAAGTCCAGAAGAGTTTTTAAGAAACCAAGATGCTATAAAGACGAACCTGACGGCTGTATTGATACCTGGATAGAGGTGTTGAAACTGCATTTCGAGGAAGAGGACTTATCGGAAAGACAAGAATGCAGTGCGCTCACCAGTAACTTGGAAGGGACAGCCTTTACTGTGTCATGGCCAAGAAGCAATATCAGCGTGACCAGCCAAACAAATCTTCGAAATCTTGTTAAACCGTTTTGGATCAGGAGTGCAGGGGCACCAGGCGATGATGCGCTTCGAGAAACGGAGGCAACGAGAGGATGAAACGATAGACAAGTTTCTAGACGACTTGGAAATGCTGAGAAGATGCAGCCAACCGGATGAGTCAAATCGAAGGATGAACCTGGCAGTAGCCTCAAAATTCATCGATAGTGTGAAGAATGATGAACTTCGGACAATGCTAGCTACGCATTACACACCACTATCAACCAATGCGCCAACAACAGAGGAGTTGAGGCTCAAGTCAAAGAATACTTTTTATTGAAACCTCCTTCAAGATCTGGTTATTATAAGAACAATTATGGCAATTTTAACAATGGGCCAGCAAACCAAGGGAACAACTGGTACAAACCCAGGGACGATATGGACAAGAGACGCTCTTGTGCCAATTGCAGCTCAACAGACCATCATGTGTCAGCATGCCCAACTTACAAACAAGGCATGAAAGCAATAGGCTTTAGCCTCGAGGACGAAGATGCGTCAGAAGTTGATCATGAGGATTTCATGAGAAGTGTAATTGCAAAATTCGGCCCGAGGTGTTTCTTTTGCAACTTGGAAGGTCATTTTAAATCAGAATGTCCGCAATTTTGGGATGCAGTGGCAGACATCAAACACCCAAGACATGAAGAAGCTTTGTCAGGAGTGAAAGCCAGCAAAGCTCGCCTGTTGAGTGAAGCAGAGGCGCGCAGAAAAGACAAACCGCAAGAGCTGACGACGAAGAAAACGCAGGCGATAACAGAAGAGACATGTGAACCGGAACCAGCGACTGCGGCCGATGATTTCAAGATTTACTATAGGGCAGCCGCGAGGGATGCTATAAACAGAGTGCATCAGGAACTAGTGACGAAAGAGATCGAACAAAAAGTGAAACTCGAACTGGAAAATGAGAAACTACAGGAGCAACTGAACGCCTTCGAAGCAACGGAGGTTGAAGAGACAAAAGCACCAAGCAGTTTGAGCATGAAACTTAATGTGATCTCCGGTCAGAGATTCGGCATGGTACCGCAAGGAAGCAAGATACAGTCGAGAATCTCGGTGGCTGGACACCAGGTAATCAGGAATCTGAGTGAACCATCGGAGTTCACTTTGATGCATTTGGACACATATGCAGATTATCTGAGGCAGGTGGAGCCACGCACTGAGTCGAGAGCTGTGCGAGCACTACTAACAACGGGTGGACCTCGCATAAAGAAACTTCATGGACGTTACGTGGAAGTCTATGGGCCGTATCAAGTGATGCTGAACGTAGATGGAATCAGTATCTACACTGGGACTTATGTAACAACAGGCAGTGACCAAATAGGGCAGATCTATTTGGGGGAGGAGGAACTCAAAGTACGCAGGATAGGCCATGACGCCATGATGGAGCAAGACGCGGTACACATTGGATACGAAGCTGATGTGACGGCACATCTGCTCGACACCAATGGCAAGAAAATCGGAGTCACAGGGCTTCTAGACACAGGGGCGATGGTGAGCGTGATGGCGATAAAAAAAACTTGGGAAAGAATGGGCTTCACGAGAGAAGATCTGATTCCGACGAATCTCCGAATGGCCGCAGCCAATCGAGGGGCGATTTACGTAGCCGGAAGAACGCCGATAACAGTTCTCCACATGGGAGGACGAGATCTATGGATGAGCTTCCTGGTAGTAGAGAATTTAGAGGACGCCGACCAATTCATCTTGGGCAGAGATTTTGTCAGGAATTTTGACGTGATGATTGACCTGAACAACGGTCTGATATGGATTAGAAACCCGGACCGGAAGTATGTTAAGAAACCAATTAATAGGATAATAACAGATGAAAACATGGTGCCAATTTTTTAAGATAGAAAAGTAAAACTACAGCCAGGACAAGCTGTGGTGGCAGTTTTTAGAATGAGAAATTTGAATTCGTTAAGTGATAGTAAACAGGTTTGCTTAGTAGCGAATCCAAATAGTCAGAGTTCGGTGATTTTAGGCCGGAGCTACTCGGTAACGCGAAACGGACTGTGTCTCAGTGTGTTATTGAACACACTGGACACCACGGTTTCAATCCAGCGTGGAAAAAAACTTGGTTACGCTTTGCCGATGAGGACAGAATATGAGGAGACACAAAACTTGAAGAAACATGATGTGAAAGACTGTCCTTATCATGCCAATAAAGATAAAATTTGAAAGAGGATTAATGAATTAAAATCTATTAATAAATTGTTTCCAATGAAGTCCGAAACGGATGACGGCTTATCGAGCTGCTCGAATTTTCCGGAACGCCCCTCGTCATATGAACTAGATTCTGACAAACCGGTTTTGCCAGAGATAGAACATTTAAAAGAGAAAGCAGATTTTAAATCGGAACGCAGATGTATTTTCGAGACATAAAGTGGATATCGGTTGCTCTCACTTCGTCGAACACGAAATTGAACTGGAAGAAGGCGCCGTTCCGCACAGAGAGGGCGCGAGACGAATGACGCCACACAAGTCGGAAGCGTGCCGAGCGGAAATCGAAATGCTGCTCGAGTATGACATGATAGAACCCTCGAAATTGCCGTGGGCTTATTGGGTGGTAATGGCAAAAAAGAAAGGGGGGCAGTTAAGATTTTGTTGCGACTTTCGCTATTTGAACGCGGTGACGATAAAAGATGCGTACCCGATACCGCGAATAGACGAGAGCCTCTCCAAAGTTGGTGGTGCCAAAATCTTCACAACACTGGACTTGGGTTCGGCTTTCTGGCAGGTCCCTCTGCGGAAGAAGGATAGAGAGAAAACCGGATTCGCGTGCGAATTCGGATTGTACCAGTGGAAGAGGATGCCCTTCGGCTTGTGCAATGCAACGGCCACTTTTCAAAGACTGATGGCTCAGGCTTTGACCGGAGTGACCAAAAAGTGCGGGAATCTCGTGATATGTTACGTGGATGACGTAGTCATAGCGACACCGACCCTGGAAGATCACATTGATCGGCTCGATGACGTCTTTGGATGCATGAAAAGAGCAGGCTTGAAATGCAAACCATCAAAATGTGAAAACCTTAGGAATTCGATTAAGTATCTGGGAAGAATGGTGGACAGGCATGGTGTGAGGCCGGATCCGGAAGCAGTAGAGGCTGTGTCGACATGGGAGGCTCCGAGAACGGACACGCAGCTAATGAGCTTCCTAGGGTTTGCTAATTATTACCGTGAATTCATCAAAGGATATGCGGACAAGGTGTACCCAATGCAGAGGCCAATGCGCAACAAAGGAGAGAAGTTCGAATGGAACGATGAAGCAGAGGTTGCCTTCGAGAACATAAAACGGGAACTGTGCGAAGCGCCAGTACTAGGCATGCCTACAGAAGATGGCATGTATGTTCTTGATACAGACGCGTCGGTAGTAGCCATCTCAGGAAATTTGCATCAGGAACAAGAGTGGAATCGGAGAACAGTTCTCCGTCCCATTGCATATGGCAGCAAAGTCTTGAGTGACACTGAGATGAAATATGGTGCACCAAAAGCAGAAATGTTTGAAGTAGTCAAGTTCGTGGAAAAGTACCGTGCATACTTGGGGAGCGCTCCCTTCAAGTTACGCGTGGACAACAGAGCGTTATCCTGGTTGAAGACCTACTCGATGGATCAGAGTTATATTGGTAGATGGATAGTAAGATTGAATGGCTACCATATGATAATCGAGCACAGGAGGCGTGATAAACACCAGCATGCAGACAGCCTCATCAAGAAAACTGAGTTCTATGAAAGATTGGAACAGAGGCAAGCCAACCAGGCAGAAATAAAGAAAGGATTCTCGTTTCTGGACAAAGAAACTTATGAATCGCTTCCCTTAACGAGATGGTTAGATATGGCTGGACATCCAATTCCAGGGCATCCTGAGTTACCTGTCGAAAAAGCAGCCGAGATAAAAATCCTATCGAAAAGGGACCCGGTGCCCTTGGATCTGTTGCTGCGCTTAAACCTGGTCCAGCAGGAACTCTCTCGCATGAACATAAACAGCCTCTCATTACTGGACAAAACGGTGCAGGTCACACCGCAAGTGATGCGGATGCTGGGTGGACTGTTAGAGAGAGAAGTGACCAGAGATGACCCCGAGTGGGCAGCAGCCATGGCATCGCTGACAGTCAGGGCGAAGGTGAAGATCATGCCGTCAATACGACAACACAAAGACAACGAGAGGGATTGTAGGTCAATAGTTTAGCAACTGGTGTCATCAATACTCCAAGAGGTCTTAGTGAGTACTTCATACGGTCGGAAAGAGCAGGGTAACGATACCCGAACGAAAACCGTTACCTTTGAGGACCAAGATGGAGAAAGTGAGAAGGTTGAACGAATTCTGGAGCAAGATTGTTTGTCCGGGGAGACGAATGGTGAGAAAAATCGGCGAGTTGTTATGTCCGGGGAGTCTGAGATAGATGAAAAAGTCCCTGACAAGAAACAGGACCTAGGGAACAAAGTTTTGTCCGGGGAGGTTAGATGGATGCGGAGAAGGTACGGACCTGATCTGAAGGAGGGTGCAGACTCCATCACAGACTCTTCAATGAATGACAGCTCCAGGAGTTCAAGTATGGACACATACTCAGACAAGAACTCGAGCTCGGGATCAGAACAGTCAGAACTAGCGATCCACACACTGCTAGTGGAAACTCGCGCAAGGGATCTGGATAGAGAAGTGTACCAAGACCCTGACAGTGATCGCTACCTCATACCAAGTGAAAGGCTCTTTGACAACGCAGCGGATGATTTGGAAACGATAGCGGTATCGAAACGGTCGATGAGTCTGTTGCCGCAAAAAGAGGTAGCCAGGACTGATCTTCAACCGTTTAAACACGAAACAGAACCGTTGGCGAAGATTTGGTGCGTAAAGATGGAGGAAGACACACACCAGCCCAATGAGATGAATTGTCAAATGAGGGTCATGAAGATATATTTGAAGGCGAGATACAGACTCTCGGACCTACTAAGGGCGCAGAGAAAAAACCGCATGACAAGTAACCTGAAAAGGTGGGTAGAAAATGGTGCTCCAGACAAAGGTGACCTGAAAGAAGACAGTTATCGGATCCTGAGACAAAACTTCATGCAGAAGGAGGGGAGATTGTATCTGAACAAGGACGGGATTGTGGCTTGCAAGAGAAGAGAAGAAGACTAAGTCCTATACAAGTATAACGCGATAGTGTTGCCGCAACTCTATCAGACAGAACTATTATTCAGGTCGCATGATCAGATGGTCCATCAAGGGATCGACAAAGTGTATCAGAGGATCCTGAAGCGCTTTGAGTGGCCTGGAATGAAAAAGGCACGCGAGAAGTGGATAACAGCGTGCCTGTCATGCCAACAGGTCAAGGATCCAAGGATATTGCGAATTCCTTTACAATCGATTGAGTCGTCTGAATTCAACGAGGTGGTGCAGATAGATCACCAGAAGATATGCATGACAGACAGCAGTTATAACCAAGTCCTGGTCATGATAGATCACTTCACGAAGTATGCAGAGTCCGTGCCTTGCATAACTGCCTCGGCGGAGGAGACATGCGACCACCTGATCAGTACGTGGATAGCGAGACACGATTGTCCGATGACGTTTCAATCGGATAATGGAACAGCTTTTGTAGGAGAGCTTACGAAAGAGCTTATGAGACGCTCACAGGTTGATCAGAATCACTCCACGACATACCACCCTCAGACGAATGGCTTAGTGGAAAGACAGAATAGAACGTTAGTGTCGATGCTGAGGGTATATTGTTCCAGCTACATGACCGATTGGGACAGATACCTTCCACAGGTGATGGGAGCCTATAATAGCACGCAACACTCCACCACCGGAGTGAGTCCACACATGATGCTAACTGGACACGAGAAGTCGTTACCCTTAATCTTTTTCTACCCAGAGTATCAGGGAAAGAAAACGTCTCCACAGGTTTACGTGAGGGATGTGATCAGACGTCAACAGGAGTTGAACGATTTGTGTAGACGAAATACTCACAGGCAAGGCAGAGGAAAAAATTCGACAAGAAAGCAGCTGGTGCAAAAGCTTACTCGGTGGGAGACTACGTATGGGTATTTCAGAACGTTATACCACCAAAAGGGACGAAAAAGCTCGTAAAAAAGTGGAGGGGACCCTTCATGATTACAGAAGTGCACCAGGAGAGACTTTTTTATAGACTGAGTACTGGCCGAGCCGCCCACTACGAGAACATAAAGCCACACAATCCATCGACAGAAGATTGGTGTATACCCGCAGACATAGAAGAAGGGGACTATCTGATGATGGATCCTGCTTGTGAAGTCAACGAGAAAGGCACCAGGGAGAAGAACGATGGAAACGAAATCATAGAGTAGGGAACAAATACACCACTGGACCCGGATCCAAATGAGGTGATCGAAGCAGATGATGAAACATTACCTTATGCAGAGGAAGATTGGCAGGATCCCGAACAAACAGAGGTTCCCAAAAATTTGGAACCAGATCTCCCGTTCACGATGCAGACTCGACAAGGCGACGAGAGAAGACCTAGAAAAAAATACAACCGTTACGGTGACGACTTTGTAGTGGATAGGATAGATCTGAAAAAGATATTGGAAGAAATGGTGGGTCTAGAAGGCATAACAGTCTCACAAGACATCGACATAGTAGATGATCACGACCAGGAATGGATCGAGGACAGGTCGAAACCCGAAGTAGATTTCGACGAGGAGAATTGGAGTCCTACGAAGGAGATCTCAAAAATCTGCGAGTCTTGGAGTGGCTGAACGAAATGACATCAGACCCTAAAGAGACCAGCGTCACGATTCAAGACGTAGATCGTGAAAGCATGAAGTACATCAAGACCGAACGTGATGATCCTTCCTGGGCTGCCCAGGAGGGACGACTTCTCATTCCGGCTTCTAACCTCGACTTGATATCCGGTATGCGATCGACGGGGACGATATTTTTGTCCTGGGAGTGGGGGTAGGACTTACCCACACTGAAGACCTGATAATAAAAAAATTGAGAATAGCAAGAGAGACGGGAGACTTAGAAGCAGAAACAGGCGAAGAACCTAAGAAAGCTGACATAGGGAGGGTAGTTGAGTCATATTTTAAACTACCAAATGAGTATTCAAGTAACATAATATTAACAGACAGTGATTTCATACTCACAAACAGAACATGCGCGATAGCAATCACAGCAGACATGAGTTTTAGGACAAAATACAAAAACGTGGAATTCCTTTGGAAGAAACGACCAGGAGTAGGGGGCGTATCAGCCTTACCTCCGGCGGCATCACAAATACCGGGAAAATACCTATGCCTATAGGTGACGAGGGCGACAGAAAAGCAGCACATGGACCCGGAGGACCTAGTCTTGTCCTTGACGAGGTTGAGAGATTTCCTCGTGGAAATGAACGTGAAGGAGCTCTCGCTTCCAGTGTATGATCCGAACAGAGGTCGACTGCATCCTAGGGAATTGTACGCATTAGTACACGTGATATTCTCTGATACTAACATACACATAAGAAATTTTACTTAAGTATAGGCTGAGTGACGTGCAAGAGGGTGATAGGCTAAAGACTAAATTATGTGGTGTGTGTTATGTTATTATTATGTGTTATGTTATTAAGATCTTGGGTAAGAAGGGGTTAGTGACCATGAACAACTGAATGACTATCCAGTCTTAGGTCAAAATCCAGAACTTTTGAGACCGATTGATTTTAATAAATTTTAGGATAAAATATCTTTTAATCTAAACTGTTATTAAGCAAATTTTAACGATATATGTTAAAGTGAAACTGACAAGTGTGATATTTGTGACCTCTTTTCTAGATTCTGATTGATCGTTTAATTACTCACTTGAGCCAAACGTTTGAATCAAACCGAATCGAACTTGAAAAGAACAGAATGGATAACTTCAACTTGGATGAATTGATGGACCTGGCAGATGTGAGACCGATGGTAGATGGGATCTATCGTCGGCTGATGGAACGAGACTTCGCCCTGGAGGACCCAGAGGTAGTCATGTTGCTGACTGCCCTATTAAACATCTTGGGGCATGACAACCGTGGGAACCGCCCAACGGAATTCCTACTGATGGCAGCATATGGAGAAGGGGGAGTACTAGACCGCCCGAACATGAGAGTGATGAGGTGGAGAAACGGGGCTCTCTCAGGGAGTGACTTGGCGAATGAACCTCGGTTGGGAAGTTCTAGGACTTATCAACCAGGTGAGATGCCTATGCCCTCCAAGCCCAAACCTGGGCTGACGAGAATGCATCAGGAGATGAATAGCGAGGCTGCCTCGTCTGGTTCACCACTGAGAGCAGCTGTGCCACCAAAGAGGGCGAAAGCAGGACAGAAGGTTCAGACGAACCAAACCATGCAAGATCTGGATGGGATGAAGGATGAACTGGAAAGGACGAAAAGGGAGCTGGACGAGATGACCAAAAGCTCATTATGGAGGACGATCGGGACATGTGGAGAAGGTTGTTCGAAGACTGCAACAAAAGCAGGGTCAAGAAATTGAACGCTTGAGGCAGGACTACAAAGAGCGATCGGAACAGATGGCGTTGAAAACAGCCGTGGAGAAGGCGATACCTGCAAGGAGTGATCCTCGTGGGCAGTCCCCGAAGGAGCTCTTGACGCCTCGGGAAATGAGCCAGATGACAGAAACACGACTCCCGGCAGCAACAGGTCGAGTGACGATCCCGGACCCTAGTGACACCTTGGGTGATCCAGTCGTGTAGCAAACAGTGAAGAGGCTGATAGAGACAGCTGGACGACTAGTCGCCAATAAGAATGCACAAGGTTCCGGGGTGACTGCACCCTATGGAACAATCGACGATGCGGGCAGAGTACGACTCTCTCGAAGCGCGATGAACAGAGAGGGAGTTAATGACTTGACTCCGATGGGGAGTTCTGAGGCCCCAGAGAGAAAGATACGGAAGATGCCAGCGAAGAAGGTGTCTCGAGTGATAGACGTACAGAAGAATAATCAACTGAGATATAACTTCACGGGAGTCCCGGAGACAGATCCGAGAGCTTGCTTTAATCGAGCTATTTGGAACCCGGCAGTAAACCTACAGCAACCACCATTGGGGACATCCCATCTGATACTGGGGGACATCTTGGTCAGAGTGCTCTCGAGTTTGAGGACCTGTTGGGTCACCACGGTGATGGCCTTCGGAGGAGCGACTAAAGCCCAGTTATATCGGATGGTGGAGCTAAAGAATCCAGGGAGGATCCCAAGTGTGATGATCCAGGTTGGAACGAACAACATCTCGAGAAGTTCGGATGAGGAGGAAGCACTATGGGAATCGATGATGGTGTGCTTGCTTACTACTCTCTGGCAGAAATTCAATTGCGCGGTACTGACCGTTTGCACTGTGCCAATGAATGCGAGGAGCCTGACAGCAGCAGGGAGAAGTCACAACGAAGGAGTGGTCAGGTGGAACAAAATCCTGAGGAATCTCGCAAGTCGGAATGCCGGGAGGATGATCCTCATTGACATCGAACATGAGTTGAGAGCGATGGATCAGGCCAGGCTGACCACGGACGGTATCCACTTCGATAGTATAGAAGGACAGTCTTGGCTGAACAGAGTCTTCCAGGAACGATTGGATGAGCTGGAAGTGGAACTCTTTGACACCGGAGTGCTGAGGGAAGAAGGAACATCGATCGAAACGGTGATTACCACCTTTGTGCCTCCTAACCCGGAGACACGCTTGGGGACGGTTGCGGCCGCCACTAATTATAGACAACAGAGCTCCAGCGAACCAGGTCAAAGGACGGAGGTTCAAGACCGATTGGGAGAAGCACCGGTGAGAAGGACCATTCATCCTCGGTGAAGACTAGGACCTGTTAACCCAATCGAGGAGACAACCAGCAGTCTAGATCAGACACGAGGTCAGAGACGACAAGTACCAGTCGAGAGGAGAGACGCCCGAGCAGAGGCTCATTGATGTGGTCAAGGCCCATACCATCTCCCTGGCATGTATATAAAGACGAGCTAATGAAGCTGGATCTCCAGAGGATGAGCTTCATCGAAGATGCAGGGAGGATGCTGAATGGAGCGAGGCTGTCCGTCAACAGATTATACTCGATAACAGGCGTAGACTGGTTGATAGCCGCGAGCATAAACTTCAGTTCCACGACGGCCTTGAGGTTTGCTGACCTAGAGGGACTGCCCTCTAATAACACGATGGGACCAGTGAATGCAAGACCACTGCAGGATGTGAGGTTGAACCATGATGAGGGGAATCGGCAAGAAAGACCAGGAAGATTTCTGACGACGAGAGCGCCGATCGGACAACATGTGAAGATGTTTAGGCAGCTGACGACACCCCCTGGTCATGTAAAGGAAAGAATATACCCGAAACTAGTGAGTCAAAATGGCGATGTCCAAAGATACGGCGGATTGAAAGCAATAAAGAAAGATGAGACTATCTTCGCCGCCTATAACAAAGCAGAAACAAAGAAGGCCAAGATCATGATAGTAGCGAATTCAGAGTTCGGGCATACTTCCAAGTCTCTGTTTGGCCGGACGTCATAATGTTGGCAGCGGTCGATCTGGACCTACTGCAGGCGGTATCTATGGCTATAAGGGGTACAAATACAGACGGATATGAACCCAATCACGATCGTGTTTATGGCATCAATGACCATCTACACAGTAGAGGTTTTCTGAGCAGACTCAGAGATCCTACAACAGCAGAGGATGCTGTGTGGCCAGCAATAAAAGACATCCTCGAGTCGATGGGTGAAGTGGTGGATGCAACGAAGGAGGGGTCGTTCAATTAGGTGACACCGAGAAAAGTGTTCGCGTTGTCTCCGGGGTATGCACGTCTCCCGGATGGACTAAAATTCGTGTATGCGATCGTGACCTTACTTTCGGAAGGGAAATATGATGTGATCATATCGGCCCCAAATTGCATGATAGAGATGGAGAACCTGAGGCCACTCAGGGCTGAACTACCTGCAGTGTGGTCAGATATCTCGAACGCGATGAGAGGATTCAAGGACCATGCATTGCACATGTTGGTGTTGGACGAGGTGCTGGGGTTGGAACTGTCCAACTTCAGTCGACAGCTCAAACTGAAACCGGGAATTGATGACGACCATCGAGTGGTCATAGCGATGTCCAACGACTTATGGTTCCGAGCAATGGAGGTGACAGGTGAGAATACGAGAAGAAAAAACTCCCAAGAGACTAGAGCTCAATTGGAGGCGATGGTTCTGAGAACTAAACCGGAAGCCAACAAGTGGCTACACCTAAGTCCTCGAGTAGCGGCATTGGGGGCAGATGCTTTCGAGCATGGCCCTGTGATGATCACGAAGATCCATGCCTACTTGTTAAAGGAGGTGAGCCTGGCGGAAAATGCTGAAGAGAAGACTGCTGAGTTTGTAAACAGAATGTGTCAGATTACCCTGGAAACCTTCTGGACCCAGGAGGTGAAGGGACAAGAAGGCTTTGAACGGACGGACAGCATCCTGGAAGGGTTGAGAGCTGGATGGACCGCGTCATTCTTGGCAAAAGTCTACCCGAAAGTCTCTCATTACTTGATAAAGGATTCCTCCAAGCAGTAGAGGAAGTGTCAATAGTGGAACTACTAGCCTTGTTCGTGACTTTTAGAGCAGAGAGTTTTGTAAAAGGACCGGCGATACTGCTCACCGAAGGAATTCAGAACCTGCGGTTAGACGGGCTTCTAACACTGTTTGCAGTTACCCACGGGAATTTGGGAGGAATAATGAAATTGACTCGTTGTCCAGAGCAGATGAGAGAGAGTGAGGAGTTTGGATATGGAGAAATCCACGGACTCGTGGAACAAGATAAGAGACCTGAGACACACTCTTATCCAATATCTCCTGCAACAAAATCGCTTTGGGACAGGAGAGGATCAGACTATCGAAAGAGAGGAAGATGTTAGACGGCATGTTGGGGGCATGCCCTTATTAACTGATTTGAGCTTAGCTATGAGGACCGATCCCTTAGCATTGATCAGAGGAGCCACAGAGTTTGTGACAGTGATCTATGGACCAGAAGTCACGTTTGCGTTCCCGGATGTTAAGGTGGAGGCGTATAGGAGGTCGGTGCTGCACCTGAACCTCATATCAGCAGTGGACGGTAGTGCACTGAACTGGTGTCAGCAGCACGTGTTGCGGGAGCTCATGAGCGAAGATCTGTTGTTTGCGAAAATAGCAGAGCCAGAAATGACGGTCATCAACTTTGACGACCACTTACGTGATCGTATGGGGGAAGTAAAGAGAGGCACGTCGAGGTTTTTCCGAAGCTCTGGAATCTGAGACCCTATGACAAAACGAATGGTGAAATGACCAGAGTTCCTCGTCTCACTGCAGCGTATCACAAGGTGAGAGAAGAGACGAAAGACTGGGGTGATTACGAGAAGCTGCCGGAGGCGACCCCTGAATTCCCTCTGATAAGAAGGATGTTGCTCGGAGCAGTCTCCGTGGTGCAAACTCCTAGGTTGAGAGCATTTTAAACCAATGAGAGGAGAATAGAGCAATTCGTGGCAACGATGGACACATACTTTGTGGGAAGAAACGCTGCTGTGTTACAGTACACACGATTTGCCTATACGGATCAAGCGACGAGAAGGCGAATAAGCAACGCCGCGACTCATAAGCCTGGAAAATTTGACGAGGAATGGGCGGGATTAGGCTTAGCGCCTATGAAGATGAGAGGCGGGACCGAACTGCATGAAGCCTCCTTGATCCTGACTAGTGTGAAACCGGAGTTGACGGTTGTAAGAACGCTACAGACGAGAACCTTCCTAGCACCCTTCGGTTGCGAGGAAATCAGAATGGTCCATGGAGAAGAGGAAGATAGATCGGCCGGTACATTGATCATACCGAAGTTTCCGGAAGGAGTCGACACTGAAAAGCAAGGACCCTCACGCTCGAAGAGGTATAAGTGAGGAGGAGATGATGGACAGGGAGGAAGCCGTCAAACCGAAGAACCCATGCAACAAGATGCAAGTCAAGCTGGTGGGGAAGACGACAGGGCATCGACAGGAGGAGTATCCAGCCTGGATTTCAATATCTTCAGTGATCTTGAGAACAACGCGGATACGTTGGAGACGAATGAGCCAGCGGATGGAGGCATTTCGACACTTGAACCTCCGTCAGCCTTCATGGAAATGATACGGATTTTGCCGGAGAGCAGCTCTCCTGGCAATTCAAGAAATAACGAACAAAGAATCCTCATGGAATCACCTATAAGAAGAAGAATAGAGGGCTCAGCCAGAGTACCTTTCTTGGGAACGATGCCCGAAGAAGAATGGGAGGTACTTCACCGAGACCATGAAAGTCGGACGGGATGCAGATTGGACAGAGTGGCGTTCATGGAAGAAGTCTGGACAGTGGTTCAGAGCTATGGGACCCAGTCCATTCTGAAAACAGGTCTCAACCGACCCTTGATGCGGGAAGTCCTTGACAAGCTCGATGAGTGTGAAGGGAGATTGAGTGAGTTGTTGATTGACTCAGCCACATATGAGAGTGAAGCGAATTCTCCCATCAAGATGACACCGCAGAACGATAAAGGAGAGGTGGTGTATCTGTCAAGAACCAGGAGAGGAACGATGCGATCGAAATTGGTGATTGATAAGATCAATGCGATGAAAACGAAATTAAGCAGCAGAGTGATGCCGAGGAGAGTAGAAAGACGAAGGTGGATACGGAGATATCGATGAAAGCTGTCAATTCAGCGAAAAGGAAACGAGTCGAAGAGGTCATGGATTTGGGACAAGGCGATTATCAATTGTCTGGCACGGATAAGATGTTGACTGATATAGCGATGGTGCCACCCATTCTCATGGCGGGGACAAAGTCAACAGGCTACAAATCCAAAAGGAGTGACCGCACTCTGACTGGAGCAACCTTAGAAATGTAAATACTCAGCCAATGTGGGGAGAGCACAGTGAAGGACTTTAAACCATCTCCCATGAATCACGGAAAGGGAAGTGTCGCAGGACAACTAGTACCAGTAGAATACAACCGACTGACAGTATCGGAGGCTGTGTCGATAGATGAACCCGCCGGTGGATACATGGAAATGTTGGAGTACCGAAACTCGGCTAGAGGGTATGTGATGGCTTTGGAAGACAAGAGTGCCATGGAGGGTTATCTGGAGACAATGTTGCAAGGCACCACCCTCAAGCAGAAGGCGTACGGGACTTTAGCGTCGTCTGAAATACAGGCAGAAACGATGGAGCAGTTGGTGAGCCTTCCATGGAAAGCAGTGGTGTTACGGTACTTCGAAGAAGAAATGAGGACTGCGCCAAGAATACACGCTCTCATGGCAGTAGCTTACGTAAGAACAGAGTTACAACTAAGGTTTGCCTGGTGCCTGATGGGACTGACTCGCGAAGAGTACGAATCAGAAGAAAGGAAGAGGTCAAAAGAAGAGGAGGTTTTCCTTATGACGAACCTGAGGGATCTGATAATTCAAGAGGGAGCAGCAGTAGCGTGTGCGAAGCGGAGGGACGCTCTCTGTTTCATTCGGTTCATGATAGAGCAGATTTCAGTACCTGCACTGAATGCCTGTGTCAAGATGCTGAGGGAGGGCGATGAGCGAGCGAAAGCCTTACTCTTGCTGGCACTGCTGGATATGCATCAAAGTAGACCGATGAGGGTGAATATGAAAGAACCCGAAGAGTTAGAGCCCATAAGAAAGATAGACGAAATCAGGAGATTTTCAATCCAGGATGTGAGACTCAGTAAAGAATCTATGAGTCCAGTGAATACTGTGGACTAATCAAAAAGAAGTCGTACAGCTACGTATCCGGAATCATAGGGATTATTATAGACATACAACCCTTTCCTGAAAGAAGACATACTTGATTGCTTCTTCGATTACGAGCAGGCAGTGTTGCTAAGATTCTGGTCGTCGAGAATTGTGACGATTAAGAGCGCTACCAATCCTCAGGTTAAATTGGGATTGATCTTGGAAGAAGAGGTGACTGCACCTTCCGTACCAAAATCCGGTAAAAAGAGTGGAATTTGGGTTGGAATTCTCAGATGAATTGCTGAGAACAAGCTTGATGGTAGTGTGGGAATTGATGAGGCCATCATGGTGTCCTAGTCCCAACGCTGACTCGATACTACGGGCGACACAAGACGTGCAGAGGGAACTGAATGCAGACTGTAACCTGCGTGACCTTAACATCATGTATAATGTGATGATAACAGCCTCTAGGTGCAACGGGGAAGATAAAGTGGAGTTGCCTGGCTGGGGACCAGAAGACTGGGTCAAACCTGGTAGCTGTCTGGCGGAAGTCTGTGGACTGGAAGGTCACGTTTGTGGAGGTCTGGATTGTGTGAAAACCCTAGAGAGACAACACAAGAAATTGACAATATTGTTTGGGAATGTCGTGATGAATACAAAGACGGAAACGGAACTGATCGCGGATTGCCATGGAGTAACCGAGGTAAATCTAGTGACGGCACTAGGATTCTACAGCATGTTTGGTTCTTTAGAGTCACTATTGAATCTAGAACAGAGACATGAGATGGTCACTGCCATCAGTGTAGAAGTATTTCCAGGAGTTCTGCAAACCGAGCAGAAGCACATAGGAAAATGGAGGGAAGCGATAGAGGCGGAAATGAACATCAGACATAGTGAAACTTATTTTAGATCATCAGGAGCACGATATTTGGTGGGCTCGACATTGGCTGCAATGTGCAAGAGCAGATACCCGGTACATTTCGTAGCTGTGGATGTGGAGAGTACGAGAACGATCGTGGATCAAGCCTTCTCAGTGCCAAAGTGTGTGAGACTGACGAGGATGTCCGAGAAATCTTACGAGTTGCTGTGTAAGATGTTCTCCGCAGTTCCAGAGAGGACAAAGGAGGAGTTGGAGTCGATACTGGGAAGGAAGTTCATAGGATACGTGAGTGTGAACTTCAGTGACTTTGAGAGACAGAAACAGAGAGGATCAACCGTGACAGATTACAATACAGTAGACGAGAATGATGAAGTCCACCGAGTGATGATAGAAGTGGAACATTTACTGGAAGCTTCGGGAAACGTAATTGGAGGAGCATCATGTTGACACATGATGAGTTTCACTGCCACTGCTTGCTGCAGACTTGGTGGTATCCCGAGCGTAGTAATCTGGTGTTGATCTGGGACTCTGGAGAGCTGCTCTCCATGGGTTTACCAGACTCATCACAGCCCATAACAATAGTGATAGTGGGTATTATGATGGCGATATGATGGCTGGAAGCTCATGTAAGAGAGAACAAAAGACAGGAAGCGCCAACGAGAGAAAGGTTGCAGAAATTGGATTGTCTGAAAGATTCAGATCTTTTTGAGACAATGAGCAAGATTCTAAACATTCCGATGGAAGTGAAGAAAATATGGGCAAGAAGACGATTGATGCCATGGTTCAGAGCTAACATGACTGCATGGTTGTACGAACTTGCTAAGACGCATATGTCGAAGCACGGCAGAGTGTACAGTGAATATCAGCTGGACATTGGAGCGGGAGCCTTCAAGCGAGCTTTCGTGACTCATCGGAATGCAGTGACCACCGCTGTGAAAAGAATTGCCAGGACAATTGAACGTAGTGGAAAGGAGAGGGCAGAGATGTTGAAGGAAGATTTGGAGAGAAATGTGACATTGTGTCTCCACCACAGCTTTTGCAGGAACAGAGAATCTAACGTGGATCCCCTACCTTGTTGCAAACAGAGAGTAGAAGAGCAGAAGTGTTGGAGGGCTGCTTCCAACAGCGTCAGAATAGCCAACGATGTGTTGCAAGACACAGAAACTGAAAGTGCAGAGTCAGTATCACAGGAGGAAGAGATGGAACATTGACAAATGGTCGAGAAAACAAGAGGCAAAAAGAAAGAGAATTAGAAGAATTTAGAAGTTTTAGAACTTCTAAACGACAAAAAGAGAAAAAACAAAGAGATGACGAAATAGAAGAAATTAAAACTCAGAATTGTTTTATGTGTGTGAAAAACTCAAGTGAGAAACCAAGCAACCAAGTTGTTATTGAAAACTGAAACATTTAGTTGAGTTTTGAACATTAAAGAATTTTTTGCATTTATAAATTTGCATTTTGATTTTTAGTTAAGTGGCTTTAGAGACACTTATTATTTATTTAGAAAAGCTTGAGTGAAGAGTAAATTTAAATGTTCCAGCCTGCATGATTGTTTTTAATCACTTAGGACGACTGATCACTTTGTGGTGACATGAAAGACTTGGGTAATCTCTTGAATAGGGAGAATGTTTCATTGTTCTTCTAACCACAGAGTTTCTTAGTTTTAATATTAAGGACAGTAACAAGCAAGATTTCCGAAGGGAAGGAGCATAGTAGGATTTTTTTAGCTTGTTGGTTGGCAGGACTGTCCTGCAAACCAACATCTTTTAAATCTAGGAGAAAAAGTTTTAATCAGGACATTGACATTGGAAATTAGAAAAAATGTTTTTATCTTAGGTCATATCCTCAAGGTGCAGATTAATGAAAGAATTTGAAGGCTATAGTGATGTAGTATGATGCCATTTACAATCTGCAGTGAGTCGATTTGACGTGGATAAATGTATTTTCGTGCATTTTGTAAATTCTGTTCGATGGCACTGTGCCAATTTTACGAACATTGCGAAATTCAATGAGGACATTGACCGGACTGTCCGCGGAGTATGTGAGATTCGACCAGAATTTGCCAAAATTCAGATTTGGCGATTTCAAGATTTTAGCACCGAACCTTCCGAATTGGCGATTTAGAAGGAATAAGAACGTTATTCGAACGATTGGACAAATCGTGAAGGCTGAAGGATTCGGAAATTCCTAAATTTTAAATTTTCGAAGTGATGACGTAACAACTCTCAGAAACGTCAAAAACGGCCATTTTGGCAGAAAAGAAACACAAAAACATTAGTTGCGATAGCGATAAGAACGAAGATTGTGATTGAAAAATTACAACGAAATGCAGAAGTAGCAGAGACCGCTCCGAGTTGCAACTATGGTGTCGCTACAATAGTTGCAAGGCCGTTTCGAACTACGGTGAAGGGCGGAAGACAGCCTTCCGGAAGGAAGATAAGACTCTTATTTCCCCGGATTCGAAAATCCGGAGGGATCTCGGGACTGGAATTTTTATTATCTTGTATAAACTTTTAGCTTCCCTGTCATGTCCTGAGTTGAATTTAATTAACATCTGAATTCATTTTGATAAGGATGAGAAGCTAGGAGTTGGAGGAAAAGGGTTGATCCATCTTCGATGGAGATGATGATTTTTATCTACTGAACAAAAACAATAATTTTTTAATAAGTAGTAGTAGCCCTGTTTTTAGGAGCCATGAGCTCACTAATTTTGTATGTAATTAAGTTAATTTGAGTGTTTTGACCGAAGCCGAAAGCAGTAACGTTTTTGTCGACCCGATGTTAGAAAGACCACCAAAAGAACTGGCTTTGGTAGAGACGGTGAAAAACGTGTAAAGCTCTGTTTAGACAATGGCCAGTCGTCTTAGGACCTAGCTTTATTTTCCGTTGTTATGTATCTTCCGGGCGAATGTTACAAAGGGACTTTTTTGAGTCAATACCTAAATGCGCGTAAGTCAATAACTTCCAATTTTTTCACACCAAATTACAATATCAAACAACCTATTTACTTGTTTCAGATGTAAATCAGCTAAAAATTGCAAAGATGGATAAATTTTCTTTTCTGAAAACTATTGAAAGAATTCCTGAACTCAGGTTCAAGTACATGGGATCTTACCATTCTGATTAAGTACCTCAACTAACAAATTATTCTTTTGCAACTGTTAACACTCCAAGCAAGGTCGGGGCGGAGCACTGGATCATGATAGCTCGATTGGACAAAAATTACTACTTTGCTGAATCTTTGGTTTGAAAAAGAACACCTCATTCATTTCCAAGAAAAAAAGTATCGGCGATTGGTTCCTCGAACGCTACAAAAAACTGATAACTTGTGTGAATTTTACGCAATTTATTTAGAAATTCTTCTTTTTGATATCTACTAGAGAAACTTGAATCATAATCATGATGTGTATGTTTTGAATTTTATAAGTTAATTTATTTAAACTTGTTGTTTTAATAATTATAAAATTAAATTATGGCAGTAAATTTACTATGCGATGCAGTGATTTATACACTTTCTTTAAAATTTATTTTTTTCTCAAACTTTTTAAAACTTTTTTTGAAGTTTCAGTAGGTTTCAGAACAAATTCAGATAGATACAAAGTAAGATTACCCAATAAATTAGGTAATAGTTTGAATTACAGCTAATCGTATCGTGTTTTGGAAATGAGGAATATTCTAAATACATAACCCTAATCCACAAACTATCCGCAACCTATACGTAATTAACCAGTAATAATTAACAATTAGATAATGCGCGAAAAAAAAACTTATCATCTGAAACCTGTTACTTAATACATTGAGAAACCTAATCCCTATCTTAATACATTGGGAAATTTATAACCTGTGAATGATGACCGGATACTCTATAGCCTATGTTAATACATGGGGGTCCTCAACCACCCCCCCTGATCGCCTCACGTATATACTATGTGCAAGTTAGAACTACATTACAAAATTGTGATTGAAAAGTTGTGAGACAAAAAAAGAACGAAAAGTTGAAAATAAGTGCTTAAAATACGGAGTAAAAATTTCATGTTGAACAAAATACGCCTTCGCACTTGAATGTGTTTATTCTTATATTTATTTGCTTCTTAATCCACAAAATTTATGCCTATGTGAGGCTCGGGGAACAAAGGAAAAACTTTTTTTTAACCGAAAATACGTTTCATCCAAAAAACAGCTCATTAGTTCAACTTAGCATTACATCAAAAGCATTGCAAAGAAACAAAAGGCGGTGCTGTGCAAAACCAAAGGTTGCCTTTCGACGCCCCAGAATTACAGCTGTTAGCGCTCTAGTTTGTCAATCTGCAGATGCGATTACATTTGTCTGTAGAATAAAAAAGATTAGTCCTTTGTTGATAAAGCCATTTGAATCGGTTTGCAATGCAAATTGGTAAACTGAAATGGTGTGAAATGGTGTGAAACATGGTCTTTTCAGGCAACTGATTTTGGATTTTTACCATTCCCACTCTTTGTTTTGATCTGAAGTTCAATAATCTAAGCAATATTGTGACATTTGATTTGATAAACTGCAAAAAAATGTCTCAGCGTGAACAAGAGCACAAGTTTTTGCGATACTTTTACAAGAAATTGCGGTTTGAACATTTTACCCTAATTTTTTATGTATGAGGAGGGCTGGGATATTGGAACAGAACCTTGAATTTGACGGTTCTAATAAAACTAAAACTTTTACGCATTTTCTTTTTTCAAGAGAATTTTTTGTGCTTCAATTATTGGGAAACAACCAGAACTGAAAAATAAATTAACCGAAAAAATGTTTTGCTGAGCGAAGCTCTAAGACTAAACTTACTTTTGAAATTAGGAAACCGATAGAAAATCCAACTAGATCCTTGTCAAATTAATACCCTAGTTTAGCAGGAGAACTTCCAATCAGATAAAATTTTACCTGGACACGAACAATTTTGAAAAAAAAATTTGCAAATTGTGCAGACACTTGTTTCCAAAAATACAAAATTCTTGTTTCTGTTCTTGGAATTGTATTTTTGGAAACAACTGTCTGCACAATTTGCAAGTTTTTCTAGAAATTTTTGTGTCCAGGTAAGTTTTTTTTGTGATTAGAGGTTCTACTGCTGACTTAAGGACTTGCCGTTTTTTTGCACCCACTCAAAATTTAAAACTGTCAAGTGCGACGAGTAAGTCGAAAAAAAAAATTAAATTTAACTTGAGCAAACACTGAATAACAAAAAAGTGAAAAACAAACGAACCAAAATTGAGACTTTTGTTTGAGAGTTGAAATACTTCGAAATCTTTATTCTATATTTTTTTCTAAAAGTTTTTGAATGAACGCAACCAAAAAACAGTTTTTGATAGAGAAAATGAATTGTTCAAATCTGGCCTTAGACTTGCATACTATTGTTCAAACCCTGGCTTTAGACTTTGAGACTAAGTTGATCCTAATTTATTACATCCTAGCATCACGAACTCAAGTCGTAAAAGAGTTATAAAAAAATCCAAAAGTTTAAATCAGATGAAATCGTTGACTGGTTGTTAAAAATAATGCTGAAATCCTACGTGCTGTGCGTTATGCGATGTGAGCCTTTATGCAATGGTCACTGAATAAATACACTCTTGTCAATCCAAATAATTGAAGCCCGGTCGTGCATCCGGGCTAGTTTTTTAAAAAGTTGGTTTTTAGTTTTCTCGGCTCTGTTTTCATGATTTTCAAATTTCTAAGCATAGGAACCTAATTTGTGAACCTTTTCGAGGAAAACATCAAAAAACTGCAAAGTTCTCGAGCGGCTATTGTTTGTTCGAAAGCAAAAAAAATAACACTGTTGTTCGCGACTGGATTGAACAAAAAATGTCTCTTTGCAGCAACATTCGGGGTGATCTTGGCGGCAAACGAAGTTGAGGGCAACAAATACAGAACAAAATAGCTACTTTGGACGAAAGTGGAATAAAAATTATTCGATTTTGGACGACAGCTGAAAATTGTTTGTACTTTTGTACTGCAAAGTAACAGGAATTATTGAGCTCTTATGCCAACTTGAAAAAAAAACAATGGATAAAAATTTTGACTCATTCATTTGACGCATTCATTTGTCGCATTCATTTGACTCATTCATTTGACGCATTCCTGTTTATCTCATATGAGTCCAATAAATATTTCAATTTTTCCGTCCATTAACTTTTTGTTCTAGCTAGGGTTATTTTATATTATATGTTTTGTGTTAAAATAAATTATATCATCGTTCATTATCTAATTTTACTTAATAAGAGTTTATGTCTTTTTAATAATTTCTATATTATGCTTAATTGAAATTAATAAGTTAAACTATGGGTTTTTTTAATAATTTTTCAATATGTTTCTTATTATAAAATATTTTACTTTTAACTATAATACTATATCAAATTAAGAACCTTATTTTTTACTAAAATATCTTAAAACATATTATTTTTTTAATATAGTTTTTCATATCAAAAAACTATTTCATAATATTTAAAATCATTTTATCTATAAAAAACTATTTTATTTTAAATGAATTTATATTATACTATTGAATATTATGTTATTTTAAGCTGAATTATAACTTGTTATACTATCTTAATTTATATTTTGATATAAAGTGTGGTATTAAAAAATATTATTATATTTTTTATATTTCAAAATGAATTATATTATTTTATTTTGTTTTCTGAAATTTGATTTGATTTCATGAATTTTTTTATATTATATCATTTTATACAATTTTTTTGGTTTTAATTACATTATTTATTAAGATTTTTTTTCTTTTCACTTTCTTCGAATTGTTTTAATTTGTAAGATTTTATGTCATTTTATTTTTACTATATATTTTTAAAATATAGTGTACTATTTTATTATTTACTTTATTAATTTTTTTAATTCTTGTTTTGTTTTATTTCAGTTTTTATTACCTCCGACTACTTTTTTTCTTTATTTTGTATCAAATCATAATAAACAGTTTTGTTTCTTTTCAAGTTTATTACACTATACTTCATTCCAATATAATACCTTTTATTGTATTATACTGATGGTTTTGTTTTATTTTACTTCATCTTTTTTTATTTTATCTTAAATCACAATACATTAATTTATTTTACATTACATTTGTTGCTTTAGACTATCATAATGTATTTTATATTCTATTATATCATTTTTTTGTTATTATATATTTTAAATTTCATTAGATTATAAAATAATAATTTATATTATATTAAACTATAATATTTTACAATCTTTTATATTATAATAATTTAAATTATTTTATGTTTTTTCATGCTATGAGCTTTTATATTATATTATATTATATTAATTTATATCATTTTATATTATATTATTTTATATTATTTTAATAATTTTGAATTTTTTTATAATATAATCATTTTAATTTGTACTAATAGTTTATATCACTTTATATTATTTTATACCAGATTAAGTTTTTTTTTATTTTAATTTTTTATTAAATCTTTTTATATTATAGCATAAAACATTATATTATACTATATTATTTGATTTTATTTGGTTTTATGGTATGTTTTTGTATTATATTTCTCCGTTCGCTCTGAATGAGTCAGAACAAAAACACTGGATTTGAAAACGTTAAATTTTGAACAAAAAGTTCTTTCTTACAAAAAATAGAGTTTGTCAGCCCGGATCCAAGTACCGTTCAAATACTGGCGAGTTGTGAGCTAATAAAGTAACTACATATCAGCATTTGGTATTTCATACAAAATTCAACGCGTTGCATTCCAATTCGAATAGTGTATAGCAAAAAGATGAGAGGAAGTTATGCTCAGAAATTGTTTGCTGCTTTGAACTTCTTATTGTTGCTATTTCTGCATTTGTGCTTGGTTTGACCTAATAGGTAAAGTAGTCTTTAGCGTCATTTGTATTCAACTGTTCTCTGAGATCTTCTGGGAAACTCTCGCAACCTTCGAAGCCGTCCTCGTCTGGTTGAAAATCCTGAAATCCTCCAATTTCTGTCAAATTTAGGCGTGGAGTCCAATAACATTTTTGCATGGGTTTTGACGCTGATGAGTTTGATAAACAGAGAGCAGCTACTTTGTCTTTTACTCTGTGAAAACCATATTGATGCATAAAACAAACGACGCAAGCATCAAAATTAGGAATTTCTTCGCATTTTCCAGTTGTCAATGAAGAAACATCTCTAAAGCTAAGGATTTGACCTTGAACAAAAAATGCCCAAAAAACTATCCCCCATTCAGCAGAGTTCCGTATTCAATTCTCAGAAAAGATCTTTCAAAATGAATACGTGATATTCTTCTCATGTTAAATAAAGTTCCCTTATGGAGGTATTTTGGACTGCTGAGAAAGTTAACACGAAGAAAACTATAAGTATAATTTTCAGACTGAAACATTTTTGGGTAAAAGTGATCAATACCCCAACCAAATTCACTATTGCCAGGTCTTATCAGAAATTTGAACATGTTTCCTGCAATATTTACATCTGAAATAGAAAGCTCGTATAGACCATCTTCATAATGATAAGGATTTTCAAAAACCAATGAGATATCTTGAAATTTGTCATAGTGAACTACTCTCACTGAACTGAATGCTCTCACGTTCATGTAAGTGATATTACTTCTCAAAATAATGTTGGAAAAAGATAATTCTTCCACTAAATTGAAAAAATCAAAATTGCTGATAGCTTCAATGTCTCTACCATTCACTGAGTTCAAGATAATCATGGCAAAAACCGTCGTGAATTCAGTTCGAGGGTCTAGTTCATAGAGTAATTTCAAATAGGGTACACCGTCTGCGCGTCACGCTATCTTGTTTTCGGCCGGATAGATTCGTGCAACTTTATAGTCTAATACCGATCTTAATCTTACTCTTATATCTCTTAGTCTCAATAGATCTAGAGTTTTGGTCTTGCTACGAGTAGATCTCTTGGAGAGGAACTAAGTTCTAAGTTAAATTCAAATTTCTCTGGTGCTGAAATTACAAGTAATTTCAGCACTTACAAATAAGTGGGTTCTTAATTTAATGGAGTATGACTGGTTAGCATTTAATATTTTATAGGGATAATATATATTTAAATAATAACCAATAAGAAAATCCAGTTTGGATCTGGTTCCACCCATCCGTGGTTTACAGAGTTTTTTTGTTCTTTGACATTCATCTGTAATGGAGGATGGATGATGTTTGTTTTTATTTCGCGAGCATCTTTTCCGTTCCTTTCTTGGAGAAGGAAGTCTTATTTGCCTGCTCCAGGAAGCTGGAAAAGTCGATATTAGTCTGTCGTTCGACAATGTCTGTGACCGCCAAATGTTGCTGTTGCTTCGGGAAGTCAATCTGATTTCCAAATGGTTTGTTATGATCGTTTGTTCTTGTTTGCTAATGAGTTTGGAGGGGATGCCTTGTAACTCGGATCTGTATTTATACTTGAACATCGAGATGGCCATTGGTCTGGTTCAATAGAGTTCCTTTACTGCGATGCCAAGTCGTACTTCAAGTCCCTTGAGTTGTGGTTGTAGGCAGCATATCGGTTGTGTTTAATCATTCTGTCTAGTTTCTTGATGCTCGTCTTTGGGCTATGTGTAATCGATATACTGCATTATATCATTTACATATATAAGTTTTTTTGTTAATTCTGTTTTTCGTTATGATCTTTTATTAGTTTTTTATCACAAAAGCGTTTTTAGTTCGTTCTGTTCTTCGTAAAGAGTTACTCACCCTTGTGTAGCTCTCATCAAAAATTGGGAGTGGGTCACAAGGCGTGATTCTAGCACAGTGAGTTAGGCCGGCTATAAAGCATGCTCAGGACGTCCTCTTCTGGTGGGTTAGGCCAGGAGTGAGGGTATGTTTTTACGCTAGTTTATTGTGGGGTTCTGTTTTGTGTTAACTTTTCATGTCTTTTTTAACTTGTTTTTTCTTTTGTTAATTTGGTTGTGTCCTTTTCTCAAAAATCAAACTGTTTTGTTTGGGTTTGTCTTTTGACTTTTGGTGTTTTTATTCTTTCTTTTTCGGACTTATGAAGAGTCTTCAAAAGAAAATATTATCCAGTTCTTAAGCAGGTTTAATCCGGTTTGGGTACCGTGGGTTTTTTTTCTTAGTCATGCTGTTAGGTTGTGGTTTGTGGTGTTTAGTAAGCTGCGTTGTTTAGTTTGGATTGTTTTTTAATTCCTTTCCAACCGGATTAAAGGAAAGTTTGAAACTTGTTAATATTGGTTAGAGATGTTATCAGTGAAAGTTAGAACTTAAATTCACCAATTTAAACAATTCTTCGTGGGCGAGCTGCGCGATTAAGGATTGAATAGTAGGCGATTGAATATTATAAAGAAGCGTCTTGAAAAAGGTTAGTACTGCTTTCATTTGTATAAAATTACTACTGGAAATTGCAAATTCACTACTTTGTGGGGGTTGAAATTATTAATTTTTTTTTCATCTTAGTTAATTTTACAGCATTGGGGAAAAAGATTTATAAATCAATTTATTGCTGTTTGGGGGGTAACTTTACTGCTTTATTCATTGCGATTGGTTAATAGAATTTTATAATTTATGAAAAAAGTTTCTGTTTTTTTGGTCTGTCTTTTTGTATATGATTGTGCTCTGAATGCTAAAGAAAAATTAACATTTGATGAAGAATAAAAAGTATTCTTTTCATTTTATTAGTTTAAATCATTCAATTCTTATTTACCTAATTGTCGTGAAAAAATCCATGGGGAAAAACATTGTGAATGACTTTCGATGTGGTTAGTAATTTTTCTAATATGCGAATAATGTTTTTAGTTTGAAGTAGTGGCCAAAGCAATTGAAGTGCTCTAATGGTTTTTAGTTCTTCAGTGCCGACTGAAATTTCATACGGTGTAATTTGATTGAGCTTAAAAAGCTTGTGATTATATTTAGTATTACGTATAAAATCTAGATTTTGGACTTCGATGGGTTGTAGAAATTCATGTGGGACAATTAGTGGGCGGGATTCTTCTTCATTGAAGGTTCTGGTTAGGGGACAGAATTTATACATCTGGTTGACAGGATCATAGTTGCAGAGGATGTCCTGAAAGTTAGTATCTTTAATACAAAACGTGAAGTTAAGAAAAAATGCTGAAGTGTACTTGGAGCTAATAAATTGATATCTATGGTGAGGTTGCCGTGATGGTGTATGAAAAGTGTAAAGATTTCGTATAAATCTGTAGTAAGTGTAGGTATGTGTTTGTTTAGTACGTAACATGATGTCGTGTGAACAATTTAAATCACGTTCTTTGGGTGTGAGGGAATGAAAGGTTAGTGAAAAGATGCTAAATTTGTTGTAAAAAGATTCATAAGCTTGGATATCACAAAGTGCTTCTGAAATGATGTGATCTTGTTTTTTATCTAATGAACTGAGGGTAAAGATATAAGGTGTTTGGATTAAAACTTTTTTCTGTTAGTTGCGGGTTAGCAAACTGATTGTCGTCAAGGAATTGACCTAGGTTAGGTCGGATGATGTTATGATCATATTGTTCGATGGAATAATCGTTAGCTTTAGGTGCGTTGAACATTTTTAACAGTTTTTGATATCCTACGTGTTTGAATTGTCTAGGGGTTAGTGATGTAGTGGTCGAAAGAGGCCGTTTTTTTCATTTTTCGTTTTCTTGTGGTGTGTCAATTAGTGATGAATAAAGTGGGCTTGAGAAGTGATAAAATGATGTCAAATGAAGAGTGGGAATTACTACATGCTCATCGACGTAGTTTGGTTGTTCTTCGTTAGGGTCGGAATAATCACATGTATATTGGGGAAAGGAGGGTAAACAAATCTGAAGGTTTTCTTTAGTATTGGTGTGGTTAGGGTGATTAATGTATGATCGTGCTGTTCCTGGTTGAGAGGGAAATGGGTTATTTGGGATTTGCCTTTTGAATGTTCTATAAGCGCGGCTAGTACTGGATGAAGATTGGTTGGATGTAGAGGGTTGAGCTAGAGAAGGGGTATAATCGGAAAAAGGTGTGTGAGTTGAGGGATTTGATGTTGTTATGGAAGATGATAGTTGATGAATGGTTAGGGTTTGAGGATGTTGTAAATGTTGTTGAAGTGTTATTAGATTGTTTAGTTCATATGTTTTTGTGTGTCATCTGGGGAACTGTTGTTGGAGCGTTCATTTGTGGAGGGAGAGTATGTGGGCGTCACGTAGGAAATATGAGAGGGAGTTGAGAGAGGTTCATTTCTGGTTTGGGAGTGGATGGAGTGGATGGATTGAAAGGGGTGTTGGGAAAATGTAGACTGACTGGGTTCTGAATTCTTCTGGGGTTTCTAGATCTGAATTTTTGAATTGGGAAATTGTGTGATAAACTGTAGTATTTGAATTAGTATCAGAATCCATGACGGATGAAGTGTTAACGTGGGGTGATTCAGGTGGGGGAAAACAAAAATTGGGATGTTGGGGATAGTGTTTTGGAGGTTGGCTGAGTAGGAAATTGAGCGGTGTAGGGATCCAACTTGGCTCATCGTGGGTTTAAAAAAATAGTTGTTCTGAGAACGAAAATTCGTGTGCCAGTCGGTCATATTTGTAAGTTTGACCTTGAGAAACACCAGAGCACTTAATTTTGAAGTGATATTTGATTTTTCAAAATTTCGAATGGAGCCTGTCATGCACGATTTTCTAGCGATAACTCAAAACAGAAAAGGAGAAATCAGAACGATCGAGTAACAATCGCGGGAAATTTGCCATATAAAACGGTAGGAAATTGCTATTTGCAATTTCCAGCACAATAATAATCTAGAGTAGAGCTGTCCTATCTGGAATAGAAGACAGAGTGTTCCTGAGAACTGGACAATTATTCAACTGGTCAATTTTTCGAACTGTACTAGAGTGAACCTTCGGTGGAAAGGTGGACAGCTTGAGTGTCCCAATGGTTCACATAAAACTGTATTCTAGAGTTCAAACTTACCTTTACCATTCAAACTGATAAACATTAAACTCATCCAGTTATCTTAGTTAATTCTAGAGCTGCTCACCCATTTAATTACCCTTGTGCTTGAGTACTTCAGCATGTGAGTCCCCAATTTAAATTTCTAGAGTGTGTTTTATGATTGTTATGTTGAGGTAAGGCGAGTTTTAGGTTGATCCATCTGAAATGGATCAAAGTTCCACTGTCTAATAGAAAGTAACTTAACGGAATGTTCCGACCCGGTTTTTAACGGCGTTCATGTATTTTGGGTATTTTGAGACCTAAGTATGGGGACGTTCTTATTTCTAGAGTGGGGGGATAATTTGGTAGTAGCCTTAAGCTGTAACGAGTCGTAGTCTCATGTCACAAGCGAACCGAATTGGCTCCGACTGATTTGAGGTAGAAAAACACAAGAGATAGTGACCCTGACTCTTGAGCCAATGGTTATAGGGCCTATTTTTCTTAAGCCTCATGTGTGACTGCAGTAGACGAATGTTACATCGTGGTGTGGGTTTGTTCATTTAATTGCTCATATGTATATTCATATTGGGATTGTTGTGTCACTATATGTTGAATTGGGCTTTGCATTTAATTCGGTTTTGAAGACATGATGACTGTGAGTGCTAAATTTCGAAAACTTCGTGGTACTAAAGATAATGGATAGTTATTATGTAAGTTTGGTAATTGTGGTGCTGTGGGTGTTGCAGTTGTGTTGTTTTGTGATTCGTCATATGTGTTTGGCGTGGTTGATAATTTTGTATTGTATTCTTTTATTTGTGCGTCTAAAAGTGTTTTAATTCTTGATGTAGAGAGAATTCCGAAAAATCCTGCAAAAATATACGTGCTACGCTGGCTTGTCTGTTTACTTGTGTATGTATAGCACATGTGTTATAGATTCCTTTTAATAGTGAGAAAAAAAATCCAATAAAATTAAACATTGCGTATTATATAGTCAATCTTTTTAGATGTAATAAGGCCATCCTAGAAAGGCTAAAAGTTCGTTTGTAAAGTTTACAAAACTAAAAATTTTAATTGGTGAGATATCTTGTGGTCTATATTTTTCATCATTTAAAGTAATGTAATCTCTGTTGTCTTTAAAATATCTGCTGTGATCTTGTGCTTAAAAATCTGAAAAACTTGTTGTTTTTTTTTGAAAGTTTGCGTAGATTTTGGTCTACTGATTCTCATTGTATTGTGTCCGTTTTTGTGAGTAGTTCTTGACATTGTTGTGTACGAATGTGGTGTTGTATATCTGATTCATAGTATATGCCGATCGAGTGTAGAACGATATTTGGGTTTCGGGCAATGGCTCTAATACTTTCAGGTGAAAACTTTTTAATGGTTGAATTAATGTCGGGTATGGTGTGAGTAGATAATATTTATCTTCGTCGGGATTTAGTTTTACTACATTGTGACTATTTTCTGATCCACATGGGACTGCTGTTTCCAAAAAAATAAATTCTTCGTGAAAGCTTATCAACAAAATGTACTTTGTTTTTGTAGAATATTGGTATTGTTTTATAGCATCGTTTGTCTGCAAAAACATATGAGGGTGAGTCGTTTTTAGTGCAAGTATAATACCATAAAATGTTTCCTCCATAGTCAAGGAAATTTGATCTGTGTCCGGATATTAAATAACCTGCATATGGTATTTTTAGAACTGCTAATGCTAGTGATTGTAGAATTTGTGTTTTTTCAAATTCGCATAATTGATGTAGTGTGTAGTGTTTCTAATTATGATAATGACATTTCCTGAAAATTTCTGCTTGTTGTGTAATCTAATTTCATATGGAGGTGTATGTCATAATGAATTGCGCCAAAATAAGCGTTGTTCATTAGTGATGGTTCTTTTAAGCGTGTACTATCTGCGTCTTTCTTGAGGTTTTATTTTTCCACCAGTGTTTCCTGTGTTTTTAGGGAAGTTTACTAGGATGTATGAGTTTCCATCATTTGTGGTATGATGTGTTGCATGTGGGTCTTTTATGACGTTTAGTGTATTTACATGCTAGTTCTGCTTCTGGATAATTTTGGAAACGTGTTAATTTAATTTTTCTTTCTGAATTGCTATGTCTGAGTTTTTCAGGGTTTACATATTCAAAAGGGATGGACTCAAAAAACATTTTTGGTGAAATTTTATCACTCTGGCGTGTATTTTTGCTAGTTGAAACGTGGTAGAAGTGTCTTCAGGATACCAGTTTTTGCTTGTGTCCGAGTAGTAGGATCACAAAATCTTTGGTTATTTTTGCAAGAGCGTCTGATTCCTTTGTAAATTATTGTGTATTCGCTTGTAATTTTTCAAGTTAAATTTTCCAATCGAAAAACAATATTTCTTGATATCCTTTATTTTTTTGTGTCTGCTTTGCAGTTTGAGGGGTTGTTTATTCTAATGTGTGGTATCCAATTTTCATCGTGAAGATCATAAGTTAATCTTCCGTGTGCTCCAATATATGGGTAATTATCGTCTAGTCGGATGTGGCCTCTTTGTTTTTCGATTTTGGCTTGATGTGCAGAGTCTGGGAAAACTTGGAATTTTACTAGTTTTCTGTTTGTGTTTTGTGTGATATTTTTTCAAAATCTGAGAAGTTCGTTTTTACGTTCTGAAGGTTTGAGATGTAAAAGTCTTTCGATAATACTTGGATAGAAAGATTCGTGATCTAATCTTTTTTATTTCCATTTGAGACTTGTGAACAATGTACTTCCTTTTCGAAAATTGTTACTGTGAATTTATATCCTGTAAGTGTTGTGGCTCGTGCTTCTGAGTATAATGTAGCTATATTTTTTGTAGTTCCTATAGCTTGTGGTTCGGATTCACATTGTAATGTTTGATTTATTGCATATTCATATAGTGTTTTTTGTTCATTTTCTTCATAATCGTTGTGTGTGACTAGTAAATCCTGAGGTACTTTGCGAGGAGAAGGATTGTGATTCAAACCGGAAAAAATAAGAAAACGAAGGCGTTGAAATTTAAATGCCTTTAAATTATACATGTGTATGATAGTCCTGGATACGGGTTATAAAAAGTTATATATTCAAATGTCTTTTTAGTGTGTCTATTGTATTTGTAGTTTATTTCTGTGTTTATAATTGGGAGAGGCAAAGATTGAGCTGTTATATTTGGAGGGGCAAGGAGAAATGGATGTTGAACGATAACTTTTATTCTTACTGTGATTTCAAATTTGAGTGTTGAATTATTTTGTTGTAGTATTTGTATGTTATGTTCTTGTAAATCTTTGTGGATCTCGTGTCAGTAATGTAGTCTATTTAGTGCCCAGTTGTGTAATCTGTTACTTTTTTGATGTTGATCAAACAATGGAGGAGATGCTACGAATGTATTCCAATCTAGTCGTAGGGGTGTATTATTAGATGATTGTTCTTGATATCGAGCGTCAAGAAAATTTAGTAGAAGATTTGGTCGCGATATTTGACTTAAGGAAAGTGTTGAGCGTAGTGATAGTCTTTCTGGCAATTTTGATAATGTTGTATCGGATGAAATGTCAATTGGTTCGTTTACTAAATTTGGCTCACCTTGAGTATAGGTGTGTGTTACCCAATATGGGAGACGTTCTGTAGTTGCTGGGTGATTAAAAGGGTTTTCTCGTCTTTGTTCTGATGTGGGAGTTTAACCTAGGTAATCGGATGTTATATTTGAAATGTTTTGTTGTGAAGCAACTGGGGGAGTATCTGGAAGTGTGCTACTAGAAAGGTTTAACGTGTTTAGTATTGGTGACTGAGGTATATTAAAATGAACTCTGGTAGTTTGAAAATTTCTATTTCGTCTCGGGTGTATAATTTGTCTATTTATTTCAAGTGTATTTTGCTTTTGACTTATGTCTCGTACTCTATTAAAATCTTGTTGGAGAGGGATTTTATGTTATATGTTGGTTCGTTATTTGTTTCTCTCAAAGGTGCGTGGCGAATAACTGGTTCTAATGGTTCGGTTTTTCTTCAAATGTTTATGGATTGTCTTGAAAGGAAATGCGTGTTGATGATTGGGGATTCTGAGTATTTATTGGCATTGTTGTCGTTTCATGGGTTGTTGTCAGCGGGGACTGGTGTGGTGGTTGTTGATTAGCAATTTTGGAAAATTGTCTAAGTTTTTTTTCTGAAGAAATTTTATGTTTGATAAAAAAAGAATTAATAGTTTTGTTGCTAATGCAAATGTGAGGATTGATTTTTTTTAAATTTCCATATTGTCATTATGAGTGATGTCAAAAATTTGGGAAAAACTATGACACGATGAAAAACATCGGTTCTACCGAATAGGTGTTGAAACATTTAAATAGTTATTAACTTATCGTACCTGTGGAGGTGATCAAGGATTTTGGCAAGGTTTACACACATTTGGAATAAGGAGTCAAAAAAATTTAAAAGGTTGCAAAAAATTATTAGGAGAATTATTAGAGTTTTAAGATTTTGGCTGAAATTATTATAAAACAGTTTAAAGTAAAAGCAAGTTTTATGAAAAGGTTTAAAAATAGCTGTTTGAATTTGTTGACCGTCGCAGAAAGAAGCATTTAAGAAATGATACGTTCTGTCGAATTAATTTTTAAGGCTAAATTCGAATGTGTTCGGTTTATTTATTAGTTTTTGACATGTGGGGTGGGTTTTGTCAATTTTTGTTGTCGGAAATGTCTTTCTAATTTTGTTTTTTTTTCCATTGGATAAGTGGGGGTATCTAAGAGATATTTGTACTTTAGGCTAAATGATCTTGTGCATTTTAAACTTTAGGCTAATTTAAAAAATTTGCCTGGGTGTTTTTCGAGGTCTGAGTTGATAAAATATTGTTGATCTTTGTACTACTTGTACTCTTTGTACTTTAGATTTTGTTTATTTCTGTTGTCATACTGTAGCGGTTTGCTTATTTTCGACCTGGAGGTCGTGAAGTTATAGTATTAGATACGCTTGAAGGTTAATATTTGTCGGCTAATGAAGTCGTGTCGTTAAACTGAAGTGATGATTCGGAAGGATTTCTATTGGCTGATTTATTTCAACTAGCTTTGTTGAATTGGCTTTCAGCATGAAATTTGAAAAAAGACAATTGATCATAATTTTTTCAAAAGAGGTGAAAATGTTAACTAAAAATAAAATGGTTTTTGAAATTCAACTTTCTTCAATGTTTTAGATTGTGGAATGAAGGTTTTATAACGTTTTCGTGGCTGATTTTGTAGTCGTGTTGGTTCTCTATGTTCTGATTTTTCTTTTTGATGCTGTGGTCGAATACTTTCTATTAATTTTCGATTTTTGATTTCTTTTTGAGCTGTTTTAGTTTCTAATTGAGGAGACGCTCTACAAATTATTTCTTTTTGTTGGGGTGGTTTTGAAGTCAGATATGCGTTTTGATTTTGTTAACGTCTGAATTGTTCTGAATATTTTTTACTCCTGTGAAAGAATATAATTGAGTTAAGTGCTCTTTTGAGTAATAGGGTAATAGGTTCTTTCGATGTTGAACAAATTCGTTTTTGTTTAAATCTTTAAATTTGTATGTTTCATCAGTGGGTTTATCAATTATTCGAGAGGGTCCTTTGTGGAGTGGTTGTACTTTTGGAGATTCCTTTTTGTGTTAAAAAATTTGGAATTAAAATGAACGCTCCTACTTTTAAGTCTGTGGCTGGTGTGCATCGTGAATTAATTTGGGTATTTATGTTTTGTCTTTGTAACAATTTCTTTGTTACCTTTTTATAAATTTCGTTGTGTTTTTTATCTCTGGTTAAAATCCATTGGGTATGTGTACCGGAAGCTAATTTTGAAATTTGTGGGTGATGAAGGTGGTCTTCATCGTGGATATGTAGTGGTAAATTATAACATATTGAATCTTTATTCGGTTGGCAAAACCCCGTGTATTTTTAGAGGCTTTTGCTGTAAACATTATCGGTTTTCGTGGTTTATGGATAATTACCATTTCGTATGGTGACATTGCTAAAATTGTTGTAATTTGTGAAATGTAAGATAAGGGTTATAGTTTTACATCTGTTGACAATTCAGTGAATAGTGTGTCCTTTCCATTACTGATACATCTGAGATATTCTTGTAATGAACGCTTCATACCTTCGACTAAGCCATTAGTCCAAGGTGCATGAGATGTACGTAGCTTATGTTTAATTTTATATAGCTGGCATGGTGTGATAATTTCGTTGTTAAAAAATTCAGTGCCATTGTCGGTGACTAATATTTCGTTTATCCGAATTTTGCTATCCAGTGTTCGTAGCGTGTTGTATATGCATAATAAGCATTACAATGAGTTACTGGGTTGAGTGCTACGTAGTGTGTAAGTGCATCAACAATGACCCTTTATATATAAGAATTTCCTTCTGAGGATGGTGATATTGGTCCTTTGGTTTCAAATGAGATTTTATGATTGAAATACAGACTTTGTCCTTTAAAATCTTGTTTTTGTGCAATTTGTTTCTGATTTGGGTAGGGTTTTTCTAATTGGCATACTTTACAATCGTTGCATATTACTTTAATCCAAATTGGGGTATTTGGTAAATAAAAATTTTGAATAAAGTTTGAGTACGTTTTTTTTTGATCCTGAGTGTCCTTTAGTGTGTATTGTATGTGAAGTATGAAAAGCTATTAACATCATAATCGAAGGTAGACAAGGTACTTTGAAATTAAGTGTTTGATATTCTAAAGTTTCTGTAATTTCGTTTATGAAAAAAATTTTAATTTTTCTAAAATATCTAAGAAGTGTTTTGTTTCCTAAAATTGTGGTATCAGCTTTGGTTGGTTTAGTTTTGTATTTGTGCCAAGATTTTAGTTGTCTGTAAGAGTATATATTATGGCTGTACATTCTCTCATAAGAGTCGAGAATCTTAACTCAGCTTGCCTAAAAAAGCGAGAATTTTCTGAAATGAGAGTAATTTTATTTCTTCCATTGTGAGATTGTAGTAGTGCTGCACCGATGCCAAAATTTGAAGCCTCGTACATTGCATAAATAGGTCGATCGATATCTGGAATTGTGTTTGAAATTTGTTCTGTGAGAAGTTTTTTGATTTCTTCAAATCGCGTTTGTTGTTCTGTTGTCCATTCAAAATTATTTTGTTGTCTAAGAATGTTGTAGAATGGTCTTAAATATAATTGCAATTTGTAGACATAATTACTTAAGAAGTTAAACATTCCAAAAATTTCTTGGATTTTTATTTTGTTAGAAGGTGGTTGAAATTTTTGGATTGCATCTATGGGTGATTTCAAAGAGCTCATATGGTTTTTTTTCTATAAGGTAACCCAGAAATTTTTACGCGTGTTAAGAAAAAATGTGATTTATCTGGGCTGCTTTCATGTTTTCGTTTTGCAATGTTTGATGATATTTTTCTAAGACAGCGAAAATTTCTCCTTTGGTTTGTGATTGCACAAAAACATCGTCTTAGTATGTAATTGCATTTTTCTTGAGTATGAGTGGTCTGAAAATTTTACTCATGAATGCTGAAAAAGTTGCTGGTCCTATGGATACGCCATAGAATATTCTGTTGAGTTCACTTTGTTGATTTCCGATAACAAATTGTGTTAATCCTCGTGATTGTTCATCTAATGGCATTGGATTATAAGCACTTTTCAGGTCTGTCTTTGTGAAATATCTACAGTTAATTTTGTTAAAATTACTTGAATTGGTTCAATGAGCCAATTACATTTAGATTCATCAATAAGTGAATTAAGATATCTAGCATCAAGAACCATTTTTAATGAATCTTCCTCGGCTAAAAAGATAACAGGATTGATAAATTTGTTTCCTTTTAGCTGTTCTTTTTTGCTTACTGGAGAAATGATTTCATAAGGTTCTAGTATGTCGAGTAGTCTATTAACTTTATCGTGTAAATGAATTGGTACTTCGCTTGATCTTTGTTTTTTTTTGAAAATGCATCAGGTTTCAGGTAGATGTCGTGGTGAATTTACTTTTCAATGGTCAAATTTAGATGTGACATAATCTTTTGGGTTTTTAACAGTAAATCGGCTAATTGTTCATACTCATTTTGTGTTATCTAAGAATGTTAAAAATTGAAAATTGTCAAAAATTTTTGTTGTTCTTCTGTATATTTTGATATTTTAAATATTGGTTTAAAATAAGGTTTATAAGTGAAGCAGTCTGTACTTTTTTTTTTCAATACTTGTTAGATTATTTACTGACAAATCTTCGTCAAGAGTCGTTGATTCGCATATATCTAATTTTTTTAATTTTTTTTTACTCGATACGGTACTTCTTTTGTGGGAGAAGTTGTTGCGTTAGTTTCACAATGTCCTAAGAGTCCTAGAGATAGGGTTATTTTGTATGGTGAATTATTATAGACATGTAAAGAAGTGATATCTGAGTTTGAATTTTCCATATTTTTAATAGATGAAGTTGTTACTCGAAAAAATTTATGAATTGGTCCAAATTCAAGGTCAGACATATAGAGATGTTGTCTGTTTTGTTTTTTGTGAATTTGATGAACTTTTTTGATCGCTAATTCATAAATGTAACCTGAGAGTGGTTTTAGATGTTTTCGTTCTTCATTGTAAATAGGGTAAAATTATCTTCCATATTAATTTTGCTGTCTAATATATTGATATTTGGTATATATTTAGTGATAAAGGGAATTCGGATGATATTGTGTTTTATATCAGTGATACGAAAGGTTTGTTTAAATGAATTTTTCAAAAGTTCGTTTTGTTCCATTGTTTTGGTTGGAACAAGGAAAAGTTGCATTTTCCGTAATTTGTTGAAGTTGAGCCTTATGCTGTGGGTAATCTGCTGGCTTCCTTTAAAAGTGTTAATTTTGGATGTAAAATTTTGATTTCATTCCAGGTAGGAATATTGATGACATTTGATTCTGCTCCGGAATCTCTTTAAAAATCAATTTCAAGATCTGGTGGTTGAAATTCTTTACTTTTTGGACTTTCTAACAGGAATGGAATTGTCTAAAATTGTTCTCTTGGAAGTTCGTTTGGTACGTTTTGATAGATGTGATTTGTACTAGAACATGGTACAAATTTTTTTTCAGGTTCGAGTAATGTCGTTACTTCTTCTTCTACTATTTCCTCTATTGTATTGTTTTTATTTATAAGTCCTGTATAATAGTTTAAATGAAAGTGGTTGTTGTTGTTGTTGTTGATGGAGCTCGTCATAAATGATATGAGGGACGTAAACGTCCTGTTTGGCCAATAAACAGTAAAACTTTGTCCGGATTTGTTTGCAAAACTGAGATAATGGGGTTTGAGCCCAAAGTTAACATTCTTTCTTCATTCCATTTATCGCATTTCAGGATGAAATGCTCTGTGTCTTCAATTTATTCACTATTACACTGAAGGCACTGCCGAGATTCAATACGACCAAAGAGATGCTCAGTTTTAGCTAGGTTATTACATCGATTCACCCGGAGCCTATGCAACAAAACTTCCTCTTCTCTTGAACGATTAGTTGAATTCTCCAAAGCCAGGCCATTGCAAATTCGTCTGTGTAAGTGATCTTCATCCATTTTCTGCCGGTAATCTTCTAGTGTCACTTCTTCTCTATTCGTCAGAATAAACTCTTTCGTACTGAGAGTTTCTGGTTTATCTTGGATCTTCTTTCTAGCGGTAACTCTCCAGTCCGGACGAAATCTGCTATCCCCTCTCGCGTTCAGTCTCTGAGGCGGGCCGTCATCTGTCAAAAGATGCAGATGATGATCTGTCGGGAACCGGAGGAACTTACTGTACAAAATGGCTGCCTTTTCGTCACTGTACTGCTTCAACGAAGAAAGCCTTGCCTCAGCACGAGTAGCGACGGCATTGGAACTTGCTGGCGTACCACAAATAATTCTTGCTGCTCTGTTGTTGCATGCCTCCAGTTTATTCCAATTCGAGTCCGAGAGAAAAGAACCCCAAACTTCACTGGCGTAAAGTGCTCCTGGCTTGACATAGGCATTATACAATCTTCTAAGGTCAGTGGATGTCAGACCCCAGTTCCTCCCTGACAAACTAGAAAGCAGTTGTTTCCTTTTCCTCATCTTCTTCACCATGATGTTTGTGTGTTCGGAAAACGTCAACTGTGTATCAATGTTGACACCCAGAATCTTGATATGCTTGTTGAAAGGAACTTGTGTGTTCTCCAGAAGAAGAGCTGGCTGTGCTTTGCCTGCCGTCTCTCTCGGGTCCAGGCTGATCACTAACCCCTCAGTCTTCGACGGTTCAATGTGCATATAATGATCACTCGCCCAAGAACTGACGCTATCCAGAGCTGGTTGCATTCTAGCTGCTGCCGAATCTGGAGAAACATCCTCATTATAAAGCGAATAATCATCTGCAAATTGGGCACTTTTCGTGTCTGGAGCATTCTGAGCAATCCTTGTAGGCAAACTTGCCGTGGCAAGACAAAAAAGCAAAGGGGACAGAGGTGAGCCTTGGGGAACTCCCTGCTGAAACACCTTATACTTGGAAAGAGAACTGTTCCATCTGACACACGCTCTTCTGTCGCTAAAAAACGACTTGATCCACCTCAGGCAAGTAGGATGAAGGCCAGCTTTCGCTAAGTCTCTAAGAAGACCACCACGCCACACCCTATCAAACGCTTCTTTGAAGTCAACTGCCGTGATCACTGTTCGCTTCTTCATCTGTAGGTTGTCGAATGCCTTCTGGCTGAGATTGGCAAGAACATCTGTTGTGGATCGTTTGGCACGAAATCCTGACTGACAATCTGGAATCATGTGAATACTCTCGGCCCAATGACGAACGCGGGATTCCATCATAGACTCCAGAACTTTGGCAATACACGGCAACAGAGAAACGGGCCTATAACTCTTTATCTGAGAAGGCGGTTTACCATTCTTCAAAATTGGCACAATGACTGCACGTTTCCAGCAATCGAGAACTTTTCCTTGACGTAAACTCTCATTGAAGACAGGAAGCAGAAACAAGATGCAATTCTCTGGCAAGTGCTTGATCATCTGGGGAACAACTCCATCTGGGCCGGCAGCTCCATTCTTCATCTTCTGTAAAGCTCTTGCCAACTCGTCTTCAGAGAAACTGTTACCCAGCTCACCTTCCGAAGTCTCTTTCAGACTTTCTCTAGTCGCTAGGTAAGCTTCCTTGGAGTCCTCTCTAGTGATCTGAACCTTGCTGGCTGCGGCATACGTTTTCACTGCAAGTTCCGCTTTCGACTTGTCAGTGACAGCAGTCTTGTCCCCGGCACACACTGGATTGTCTGGCAATCCCAGTTTCTTCCTGCCATCCATACTTTGAAGCGTGCGCCAGACCTTGGTACTAGGAGTCGACGGAGACAACGTGTCAACAAACTCCCGCCAACTACGTCAATTTTCTTCTCTGATGGTATCAGCAAAAATCTTCTTCGCGTTCTTGTACATTTCCACATTTTCTTCGCAAGGGCTCCTCCTCAAGAGACTGAAAGCATCCTTCATAGACCTCTTCGCACTCTCACAGAGACTAGACCACCAAGGCTTTCTGTTGCCGCCAACCTTAGTGAAGGGAGTTGACCTCTTAGCCGCCTTCTGCATCGTCTCGATCAGGACTTTGTAATTCTTCTCCAGTGTCATATCTTCATTCCACTCTGGCAAACTCCTGTGACACACACTGATGTACTTCTCCCAGTCCGTTTTGTTGAAGTTATACTTGCGTTTTGTCTCTTCTTCTTTCATCCCTGAAGAGCCAATGACCAATTTAATTGGCAAATAATCGGAACCAATGGTCTCCAGCACATCCCAAGAACAACTACTCGCCACAGAACTGTGCACAATGGTGATGTCGGGTGCAGTTTCCACCATCGCGTGACCCAGCTGCCGAACACGCGTAGGAATGCCACTATTCACATGCGCCATACTGTTGTCAATCAACCAGTCGTCAATTTCTTCTCCCAACTGATCGGAATCTCTGCTCGCATCCCAAGAACCATGCGCATTAACATCCGCACAGATAACAGAACTCTTCTATCTAGGCCAATGGTTCAGATACAACGCAGCATCCCTCACGACTGCACCACCAGTAGCAGGAGGACGGTACATATTCCAGAGATTCATCCAGCCATGCTTGGTCTCATTTGAAACTCCCAACGACTCCAAAGCAGCTCCTGTCGGAAGATTCAAACTTTCTAACCTGCGTGACTGGACTCCAGGTCTGACGAGCACCGCCAAACCTCCTTGAGGTTGCTCATTCTGCGCCAGATGAACCGTGCGTTCTGCTCTATGGATTGTCCACCCATTAGCACTAGGGTCAGCAGTAGAACTCATCAGCTTCGTCTCTTGCAACAACGCAACATCAATTTTCTTCTCGTCGAGAAATTCGTTGAGACTAGTGACCTTACCTCTCCAACCATCGATGTTAAGCTGCAAAATCTTCAAACATCTGGGCACTGGAGTCGTCACTCTTGGTCTCCGAGTTTGGGCGGCTGGCTGCAGAACTGCAACTGGAGCAACAGGGACAGTGGGAACTGTAACACACCCACAATGCCACCTGAAATTCTGATGTGCCCTGATCTCTTGGGTCGACATCCCTGCGCAGCGCTGATGTATCCACTTCTTGCAATCCACACAGTAGATAGACCAGACTCTGCTACTAACCGCCTCACCACAATATCCACAAGGCCATTTCACCGGCCCCGGATTCAGCTCGATATCCCCTGCCAGAATTAGAAGCCACCATAGATCGGGGTCACTATGGTGCTTCAGCAAAAACCCTCACTGGGTTTCCATGTGTTTTGGCCAAACACTCTTTGGTATGGGAAAATTGAGATCCTTCTGCAAGGATCCACACCTGCCGCCACGTGAAGGCTTCCCAAATAGCAGGCAATGAAAGTGGTCATGATTTTCATAAACATGGGAATGTATAGGTTGTTCATAGATAAGAGGTTCGTAGTCTTTTTCAACTTTTATCGTGTTAACTGAGATTGTTTTTTCTTTGTCCGTGGAATTGCGATTGAGGTGATTTAGTTGCAATTCGGTGTTTTCTGTTTTGTCAATACCAGGGGGGTCTGCATTGACTTCTTCAGTTCTTTGTACTTGATTTATTTGTCTCTGATCTTTTGGTGTATTGCTTCTATTTTTGTTTTGAGAATCTGGATAACGTGTGTTATTTCTGTGTGATGATTGAGAGTAGTTCCTCTGTCTATTGTTATAGTACGATTTTCGATTTTGTACGTTATGACGTGATCTATTTTGATAGTTGTTATAATTAGATCTTTGAAAACTTGGTCTGTTGTTAGAATTATCTCGTGATCTGTTTTTCTGGTATCGTTGATTTCAATTTTTTGGGTAGCTTCTATTCATTTTGTTGGAACATTTCATATTTCTGTTTTATGAGGAATTTCTTGATCTAGCATTGGAAGAGTGTCTATTCCTTGAGTGTGAATAGGGTCTGGTTTCAAACTAATTTTTTGGTCGGTTTGAACTTGATAGTGAATAGTTATTTCGATACTGGTTATGTCGACTATTTGATCGACTATACCTATTTTATGAAAAATTACGTAAAATTTTTTGGTTTGGTGATCTTCCTCTGTAATTAGAGTAATAAGGTGATTGGTTTCTTGATTAATTTGAAAAATTGGAAGTGGTTTTCCAGAACTATTATTATAATGAGTATTTTTATTAGGTAAAATTAGATTTTTTTTCATGTACTGGTGAAATGATTTGTTTGGATCTCTGTACTTTTGAGGGTTATTTTGGTTGTCTTGCTAATCTTATCTGCATTCAGCAATGATGTGTCCAAATCTTCGACAATAGTTACACCCTTGTTTGAACAATGGTTTACCTTTGAAATTTGGATTTTTCTCGTATATGACAAACTTTTAGTAATTTCATCGGATAATTTTGTATCTGAGTCTTGTATATGATTTTTTTGTGTAGTAGTAGTTTGAACATTATTTAAAATTTGTAATTTGAGATTTTCTGTTTCTTCTAGTTTCATTCTGCTTGTTCTAATTTATCAACTAGTTTTCTAAAATCTAAATCTGGTTCTCGGTTGAGGAAGGATGTGATGCTCTCTTTTTGATAGCTAATTTTCATAATTGAGGTATAAGAGTCATCATTGAAATTTCCGTAATTTTTGTATTTTTATAATCATGACTGTTTATTTAATATGATTTCTGGACTAGTGTTTCGATTTTTACTGCGAGTTGTAAACTCGTTTCATTTGGTAGTCTACGAATTTCATTCCATAAAATTCTTTGATGTTGTTTGTTTCTTTCAGAATCAAACATTTTTGAAAATTCTCGTGTGAATCTTTTCCAATCTGATTTCATATCTATAGGTAAAACTGAAAACCATTTTTGGGCTGCGCCATCAAGTGTGGTTTGCATTATTGCTGTGCGTCTATGTATCCAATTTTGATGAAGTGGCATTATTACCGGTTCAGGTCCTGTATTTGAAATTACATTTGCTGTGACTGCGTTCAGATAATCTTCTACAGAGTATTCAGGGTATGTGCCTGTGAATACCATTAGCGGTTTAATTGATGATGTTGATGATCTATTCATTAGGTATGGATTCATAGTCATCTGTGGTGATTCTGCGGCCTTTGGCATTTGTGAAATAATTGTAAGTTGACTTTTTGTGATTTCGTGTTGTTGTAAATAATATGGTAGTGGAATTTCATTAAGCATTTGAGTTGGTTGATAGGATTGTGTATTACCTGGGTTTTGTGATTGAAAGTTATTATTCTGTGATGTTTGAATTGGTCTGGTTTGTCCTATTTTTCCTTCTCGGGTATATGGTTCGAAAATACCTAATTGATCTATGTTGTAAGAACGAGGTCTTTGGTTTTGAGAAAATTGTTGATGTTTTTGATTATAAAATTCTTCATCGTCGGATGGAAAATAATTAGATTTAAAATAAGACGTTCGATGTCTAATATGTCTTCATCGTGTGTTAAATTTGTTCTGCTGAAAAATTGATAATTTTCACTTTGATCTCGTGAAATTTGTGGGTATTCATTAAAATTTGCTGAGTTTGATGATGGTTGTTGTAACTTTTGACTTTGTGAGAATAATTGATTTTGAGTGATCGTACAAGAGGGTTTAGTCATCTGTGATCTTTTTACGTAGTTGTAATTATGCTCTGCAAAAAAATTTCTATATGATGTTCTTTGTTTTTTTTTGTAGATTTCACCAATTGTCTAAGGATTTGATAAACCATTTGCGTGTATTTTGGAACAACGGAGGGTTTTACCGTAGATTGTAATGTCACATGTGGTAATGTTGGGTTTTTTTTATCTAGGAGATGTAAGATTTGGATGTATATGTTGGATACTTTGTTGTGCTGTTGTTGTTATTGTTTCGACTATTTCTTCACTTCCAAAATGTGATGGTGTGATGGAGTTTGAATATCTTGTTGTGTACGGTTTCTAGTTCCCTTTAGGTTTTCTTGTTGAATGAGGGTTGAAATTAAACTATTGTTTCCTACTCTATCGGGTTGTGATGAGGCGACATTTGGTACCTCATTTTATTCAATGACTTTCGCAGCCATGCAGCGGATTTATATACCAGTTTGTTCAAGGTCACCGGTTTGGCCTTGTCGAGTGACACACTGTGTGTGATCACTCTTATGTTTTGATACATCGCTAGCTAGATGTAAACTTTATTCTACCTTCTATTTTTTGTTCCTCTTAGTCAGAGCTTGACTAACCAAATCTAAATTAAAACCAAGAATGAAAACAACTAATCAATCAATTCACTATTACGAACAACCAAGTTTTGTCCTTTAAGTCTCGGCAAATGTCATGGCGCAGCCAGCAGTTCCTGTGAATGAAGACAGGACTGACCTGTTAGGTATTCCCCCTTTTTGGGCAAAACCTTCGATCAACCCGCCATTCCTTTGGGAATCTTGGATTGGACAATTCTTCCTGGCAGTGGGGTTGAAAGATAATCTAAACCCTCAGGATGTATTAGCAGAACCCGTGGAGGTCATCGACGAAACACCCCCTAAAGCGGAGACTGTAGGTGCAACGGAAACCGCTGCGGAGACCGAAGCCCGTGTCCTCAGAGATCAGGCAGCAGTTCGTCGCGTTAATGAATTCAATATCGAGCGCAGACGGAAAGGCCCTAGGATAGGCTTAAACTGATTTTATCACGAAGCTGAAGCCCGACTGAAGTCACGGTTGATTTTCGCTCTAGGAAACGAAGGGAAACGATGCTTCGCAGACTCCTACCCGCATATGGACATTAGTGTTACCCCTTTTCGTGACTTTCACAAGGCTTGCGAAACACTTTTCAAGATAGAACGCGATTATACTGTTGAGCGCATTAAACTATACAATAATATCTTTATGTTGGAAAACGATACTTTTTCTTCATTTTACGCTCGCCTAAGTGCTCAAATTGCCTTGTGTATTTGGCCACGTGCTCAAGAGAAGGATACTCTGAAAGATCTTTTCATAGGACGAATTCGTGATGTGGATGTTCAACAGCAATTGATTAAGGCAAAAGCAGACTTGGATGATACATTTCAACTCGCTTTAGAGTGTGAAAAAGGGGCTAGCACGTCGGCTCAGTTCCAAAAACTACTCCCGCACAACCAGGTTACCAGCACTATAAAGGTAAAACAAGAGCCCACTTTCTCAATACAGTCGTCTAGAGGAAAGCGGAATGCTCCTCAGAACAACTCTAATCGAACAAATACACAAAGTAACGAAAGCAACAAAGCATGCTATTTCTGTGGCAATTTGTTCAGCCCGGAACACAGAAAGTCGTGTCCAGCTCGAGAGGTTACATGCAACCTTTGCAAGAAACGATGCCAATTTGCCAAATGTTGCAATTCATCAAGACGGCGTGTCAATTTGGTCGATGATAGTGAGGAAGTGACAGACCCCTCAATCGATTGCAACTTCATAGACGCAGATTATGATAGCGAACCTGAATACAGTGTGCTACAGCTAGAAAGTGCTGTTAGGATAGATAGTATTAAGCTCCTCAGGTCAAACAAAGGGAAACCGAGAAGCCTTAGTATCCAGCTGCCTACGGGATCGAGCTTTTTCTATTCAACTATCGACACTGGAAGTCCGGTCTCGTTTCTCAATAAACGGACTTGCGATTTAATATTACAACGTAACCCGTCCTTCAAATTTCGAGATATCGCACGGTACCCTATAGACACACTGTATGTCGATTCGCCTTCTCGGCTCAGTTTGTCTCCCGATCTCGTCTAGTGGTTGGAAAGTAGAAGAGGCTTGTTTCCTTGTCTCCGAGAACAGAACAAGAAATCTGTTGGGTCTAGATCTGCAAGATCAACTGGGTGTGGTGACTACCCAACTGAGGGCAGAACACTTTCAGCAACTTGAAGTTAAGGACCAAGATCCGACCTCCGATTATTGGAGTTCTTTCTTCGCCAAAAAATATGCGCATGTGTTTAATCGATTAGGAAGATCTAAAAACCACAAAGTGTTTACCAATTTCAAGTATCCTTTGGTACCGCGTCAAGTTAAAGGACGTAAAGTCCCAATTCATATCCAGGATAGGGTCGCTAATGAGATCAAACAATTAGTAAGACAAGGTCACATTGAGAAACTGGACAAATGTACGACCGATTATTTCATAGCACCCATTGTATTGACCGCCAAGAAGGACGGCTCGATAAAACTCGCCTTAAATGCTAAACCGATGAATGCGCAGATCTGGAAGAATAAATACCAGATGCCAAATATTCATGAACTTATTGATTCGGTGGCTCAAATAATCACTAACGACGTACCTGGCACCGTTTGGTTCACCTCGTTAGACTTGAAATATGCTTTCAGCCAGTTACCATTGTCGTCAGTTTCCAGTAGTCATTGTAATTTCAATATCTTGTGTGGAGATGCTACGGGGACTTATCGGTTTAGGACAAGGTTCTATGGGTTGACCGACATGCCGAATGAGTTTCAGAAGGCGATGGGTTGTACCATGCAAGGACTGGAAGGTGTAATCTGTTATTTGTACGACATTCTAGTATTCACGAAGGGAGATGTCCAAGAACATAATAATTTGGTCGAGAGAGTGATGCAGCGACTCGATGCAGAAGGCTGGGCATTGAAGTTCAGTAAGTGCGAGTTCTCAGTAAACCAATTAACTTGCTTAGGTTATGTTATAAATGAGAGCGGGTACTCTCCGAAATTTTCAAAGATTGATGCGATCCATTCACTTAAACCCCCCAAAACTTTGAAGCAGCTTCGCTCGTTTATGGGGACGTTAAATCATTTACAACGATTCATACCTGACCTACACACTTATACAGTTCATTTCCGAGAATCCTTAAGGGCATGTAATAAACAGTCTTTCCGTTGGGGGGAGGAACAAGATAACGCCTTCAAGAGTATCAATAATCTGTTGGCTAATATTCCCAATTTATTTCATTATGACTCTTCAAAAAAGTTTCGGTTAAAATGTGACGCTAGTCATAACGGGTTAGGAGCATGCTTGGAACAGGAGATCGAGCCGGGGGTTTGGGCTCCAACTGCGTTTGCCTCGCGTTTTCTCAAACATGCTGAAATAAAATATAGTACGATTGAACTTGAGTTGTTGGCGATCGTTTCGGCGTGCGAACAATTTCGTACTTATTTGTTGGGCAATCGTTTTCAAGTATTAACCGACCACAAAGCCATTATTTCGGCACTGAGTGAAAATTATAATAACAAATCCTATCAGTCGCGCCTTTCGCGTTGGGCGGACCGGTTATTGCCATTTGATTTTGAAGTTATTGACGTCCCTGGGGTTACGTTAGGCATTGTGGACTATTTGTCCCGCCATCCAACTCTTTCAGCTCCAGCGCCATCAATTTACGATGAACTTTTTGTTGTAAAGTCTATTGAGGCTTTCAATTCGGCCTTTTCATTTATTAATTCATTCAATATAATCGATTCGGCTAGAAAATTATGTTCTCCGTCGCAAGAGGTCGCTGCGCCTCAAACTCAGAAATCAAATTGTTTTCTCGACCAATCAAATTACGTTATGCAAATTCGCGCATACAGTCTCTCACCGAGTGAGGGCGTCAAGTCATGCTGTTCCAGCGTCGACCAATCAGAAACCGGTATGCTAATTAATAATCGTAGACCGGATTTGCTCGCCCTGAATCATTGTCTCCGACCTGAATCGTTAAAAGATAGTTGCAACTCTTCCTTCTCATCTTTATTTCATTCAACAAAATCTCTTTCATTCAACTCATCTAATAACTCCAACATGAATCCCTCTCATTCTACTGTACTACCACATACCGGCGACAAACCACCAACTCAACAAGCTCACCCTACTGAATTACCACCATCACACAGCTCAATGGAGGAACAAGCAGACCTCCTCTCTTTTGTGGAAAATTTCACTTTGAGTTCACCTAACTTTCGACGGCCGAACCCGCGACCTCCTGTAAGATCTCGTCAAGTAGGACGAATCTCTCGCCGGGATCAGGTGCGCCAACGTAATCGGACCAGAGAGCGTGCGGCGAAGACCCGATTTGTTGCTGCCAGGACTGCCTCTAGAAGGGAGGGACACAACCAGCTCTTGGAGGCTATGAGGAAGTGCCGATTATCAAGACAGGGGAGAATCCACACTGCTGATAAAGTTGGTGTGTATGCAATCAATGGTAGAAACCCTATCATCTCAAAGTCCAAGAAAAAAATTGTGGGACTACCAGGGTTATTCGACGCTGATCTTTTAGCTGAGCTCACGGAGGAAGATCGATTTCTGGGCCCGATGAAACGGGCTATTAATAGCAAGGACGTTTCCAGTTTTAATAAACTCTGAGCCTACATGGCCCAATTTTGGCCCAAGGCAGCGGTTGTCAAAAACTGTGTGATAATTGACAACAAACTGGCCATTCCAGAAGTTTTGAGGCCAGCCGTCCTTGCCCGCCTTCATCGGTCGCATCCGGGCCAAGAGGCCATGATGTCAGCCTCAGAGTACATTTGGTGGCCGTTCTTGAACCGGCAGATAGTCGACACCTGCTAGAAGTGCCGCGAGTGCACACTGTATGGTAAGAACCTAAAACCCGTTAAAACTTTTCATACCGCTCAATCTTTGCCTCAGTTGACGGGGCCAAATCAGGAATTGCAGTTAGATTTTGCTGGTCCTATTTTGGATGACAAAGGTGTGAAAATATTCCTCCTAGTAGCTATTGATCGCTTCTCGAAATTTCGTTCCGTACTTACTACAAAAACCACTGGGGCTAAAGAGGTTACGAAATTTCTTGAATCTTATATCCGAATTCATGGTTTACCTCATTCTATCAGGACCGATCACGGCTCCGGGTTCAAAAACGACTTAGTACAACAATTTTGTTCTAGTAAAGGTATTAAACATATCCTTTATCCATTCGGAGACCATCGAGGCTCTGGTCTCGTCGAACGTACGATACAGACTATAAAACGCAAGTCAGGCACCGAACAGCTGGATCCTAATTTCGGTAATTTTAAAGAAGTACTCCATCCAATAATAGAAGATATTCGTAAGAGTAATCATTCTACACTTAAGAAGTCGCCTTTTGAAATGCACTTCGGACGTAAGCCCAATACTGAATGGTCACAAGCTTTTCATAATATAGTTCATTCTGATACTTCAGCACAGAGACTTGAGCGCAACCTCTTAACGCCGGATCAAATTGCTAGTCAGGACTACAGTCGAGATCGTGCCAAGGTGGTGCCCAGAGGCAGTCTCAGTCCTCAGATTGCTCCACGTTTCAACCCAATGTTCTCATTAGAGGGAAACATTGCTGAGAGTGAGCCGTACAAAGCGCTAGCTGATCTTGCTCGCCGGCTAACAATTGGACACAGCATAAGAGAAACCTTCCGCCGGATGTGGGAAAGCGGATTCTACAAGAGCTGTCGAACCGTCATTCGGATTTGGCCCAGTCATTAAAAACAGGCCTTTCTCGCAAAACACTCTGCTTTGCGGAAGACCGGTCAGCTACTACGCCTCCAGGGGCCCAGGATAATGTTCGCCGTTTACCGACCCTTCAACCCCGTCGGCAGTCCAAAACAAGTAAACTGGAAACTCTTCTTTTATCCGATCCTAACCGCGTGAGAGTGTTTAGAAAAATTATAGACCGTCAGTCTGGCAAACCTCTTTTTAAGCTTGCGAAATTCAAAATTACTTGCATCACCGATCACACTTATGTTACTGACAAGGGAAAAGTTTATCGAAAAAATCATGTCTGTCATAAGCCTAACTTCAGTAATAACTTTTCAGCAACCCACAGCACACTAGGTGATCGTCTCCAAACTTCAGGACCATCTTCAAAAAGTGGGGGGAAGAAGCCAGTTACTCGCTCATCTCATCCGACATTGCTTGAAAAACGGCCAGTTAACACGAGCGTGTCACAGCCGATGGTGGTAGATCTTACTGTTGATTCGTCTAATGAGAGTCCTTCCGACCAGAACGCTTCGCAGGAGATTCGGACATCTACCCCAATGGAAAAGCGACTACGGTTACATGAAGATTTACCGCCTGTCACGTTTGGCGACTCATCTCTCACACCGGGCCAGTCCCCAATGGATACTTGTGTCTCTCTACCGCCCATCACTCAGGCTGTTGACCCTACAACTTTGATTGCAGGTCCGCAACATTTACCACTCGACGGTGTCGATTCTGAGGGTCCAGTTCAACCAGAAAAAAGTGCACATGCAGACTCATATTCATCGCTTCCATCTCTTTCCCTCCAAGCTCAACCGGCTACTGATGATTCGGAGGGTACAAGGACCTCATCTCGTAGCAAAAAGGCCACGAAATTCTTCGGCGACCCATTACGACACTCCGTCAAATCGGTGGAAGAAAACAAATTGCTGGAAAAGGAGGCTGACATATTACCCTCTCAAAGTGTTCTACCATCCTCGCAGTCACCTAAACGGCGACCTCTCATTCGGGACCGTTCACACTTAACTTCGCCGGAGGCGCCATTCTCCTTCTCGCTGGATAAAACTCAGGACGGAAATTGAATGTTGCTAAGAACTTACTTTCAAACTTTTTTTTACAAAACTTCGTTATGTAAACATTATTTTCATCACCATGCATCTTTGCGGGATAGGGGTGCTATCTAAAAATAATGCTTCGGGGTGCAGTTATTTATTTATTTGAAAAAATTTTTGGATTCTCCAAGAAATTTTCCCTTCCGCGGGGAATGTGATGAGGCGACATTTGGTACCTCATTTTATTCAATGTCTTTTGCAGCCATGCAGCGGATTTATATACCAATTTGTTCAAGGTCACCGGTTTGGCCTTATCGAGTGACACACTGGGTGTGATCACTCTTATGTTTTGATACATCGCTAGCTAGATGTAAACTTTATTCTACCTTTATTGTTCCTCTTAGTCAGAGCTTGACTAACCAAATCTAAATTAAAACCAAGAATCAAAACAACTAATCAATTAATTCACTATTACGAACAACCAAGTTTTGTCCTTTATGTCTCGGCAAATGTCACGGGTAGAAATGGATTATAGTTTAAAGGTGTTGCGTCAACTGTGAGTGGGTAAACTTTAACATAATTTTTGTGAATAGAAGATGTGCTGAATGCTTGACTTGATATATATGTTGGTATGTTTACAAACAATATATGAGACCATTCAGGGTCCCAAACATAATCTGATTGTTCTGCTAGGACAGTTTCATCATTTGTATTTTGAGGTCTAAAAATTTTTCTTGCTTGTGAAATAAGATCACTATTATGTGTAAAATAGTCAATTGAAAAACAAGCTAAGATTTATTGTAAATCAAGTTCAACATGTTGCTAGATTTCGTTACTTGTTAATTTTTCACGGATTGTGTTTAAAAATTCGGAGACCGAAGCAATTTTGTTTCTTACAGTTGTATGTCTAGACATTTGAACTGGTGAATCTGCTTGAGATTCTGTTTGTTCTAGTATAGATAAATAACTTTAAATAATTGAAAATACATCTTTAGTGAATATTGACTTTGCTCTTTGTGAATTTTGATGTTGTATATATTTTATGTATTTTGTGAAAACTACTGAAAATTCTATATCTACATCGTCTCTTTGAAGTAGATATCTACCATGAAATGTATTTGGTGAACTGATTTCTATGTTATAGGTTCCGTACTGTTGTGTGATGTTACCTAATCGTTTCAGATAGTAATAAACGATTTGTCCTTTGGTTTTCACTTCTGGGAATTCTCTTTTACATGGTTTTTTTCCTGTTTCAATTTAATTTGCGATTAGACTTTGTCAAAATTCTGTTCGTCCTTCTATCTTCAGTTAGAGGGTTTACAAAAAATGGGAGAATAGAGTTTCCTTCTTGTTCTTCTTCACTTTGTGTCATTATTGTGTTTTATGTCTGTTAAAGTGTAATGTTCAATGTGTTTTAATGGTTGATTCCAATTGTCTAGGCGTAGCGGTTTATTTTTGTATGTCTTTTTTATGTTCGTTTTCCTTTTATTGATGACTGTGATATATTTTTCTATCGGATAACTATAATTGACCACTAATTTGGTGATTTTTATTTATCGACTACAGTAGCTTGTAAGTTTCTTGTATTTGACTGGTTTCCGATTCGGAGACTGCGTTTCTTCGCTTTAAAATTCGTTTTCGAATAATTTGTTTTTGTTTATTATGATTTTCTTTCTAGGCGTTGGTCGTTTTGTTCTTTTGTTTCCTATTGTTTGTCTATGTGGAGTGATTAGAAGATCGTATCTTTCGTCGTTAGTTATAAATCTGTGTAGTATAATTGTTTGTTTATTTCCTAAATTGTCTCTTGACACAAGGTTTAGGATGACAGATTCAAGATTGGGATTATTGTTTTTTAATGTCTTAAGCTGTTAATTCTTACGATTTGTTGAGGTTAGCTTAACTTGGGTCATGTATTGTAGAGTTGGAGAGAAAAGTTTAATTCGATTCGTGAGAATGATTTTTACTTTCTCGTGGCTAGTCTAGGTAAAGGTGCTAACTTACTCAATCTTACCTAAGGGTAGTGATTTGTGATCAAGGTTGGATAATAGTAAATCGATCCACAAGGTTCAGGTGTAATTAGAACACAAGTAGTTCGTTAGGTACTATTTTAAATTTACTAATTTTAAGTATTATCCTGGGTCAGTTAAGATGGGGGATCAAGTGAAGGAAGTTCACTGTTGATTTTACTTAGATTGGTTAATTTTTTGAAAAATTTCTGTTAGTCCTGGGTCTTGTGTAAGGTTGGGATAGTGAATCGACGTTTGAGGTCGTTAGACACTTTGTAATTTGTGAGGGGGAGAACAAAATTGTTCTATCTGATTCAAGGATAAGCCTAATGGATAAACAACAATGATTTGTTTGGATCTCTGTTTTTTTAGGGCTATTTTGGTTGTCTTGCTAATCTTGTCTGCATTCAGCAATGATGTGTCCAAATCTTCGACAATAGTTACACCCTTGTTTGAACGATGATTTACCTTCAAAATTTAGATTTTTCTCTTATATGTTTAAATTTTAGTAATTTCATCGGATAAATCTGTATCTGAGTCTTGTATATTATTATTTTGTGTAGTAGTAGTTTGAACATTTTTAAATTTTGTAACTTGAGATTTTCTGTTTCTTCTAGTTTCATTCTGCTTGTTCCAATTTATCAACTAGTTTTCTAAAATCTAAATCTGGTTCTCGGATTGAGGAAGGATGTGATGCTCTCTTTTTGATAGCTAATTTTCGTAATTGAGTTGTTAGAGTCATCATTAAAATTTCTGTAATTTTTGTATTTTTATAATCATTACTGTTTTTTTTAATATGATTTTTGGACTAGTGTTTTGATTCTTACTGCTAGTTGTAAACTCGTTTCTTTTGGTAGTCTACGAATTTCATTGCATGAAATTCTTTAATGTTGTTTGTTTCTTTCAGAATCAAACAATTTTGAAAATTCTCGTGTGAATCTTGGGTCATGTATTGTAGAGTTGGAGAGAAAAGTTTAAATCGATTCGTGAGAAGGATTTTTACTTTCTCGTGGCTAGTCTAAGTAAAGGTGCTAACTTACTCAATCTTACCTAGGGGTAGTGATTTGTGATCAAGGGTTGGAGAATAGTAAATCGATCCACAAGGTTCAGGTGTTTTTAGAACACAAGTAGTTCGTTAGGTACTATTTTAAACTTACTAATTTTAAGTATTATCCTGGGTCAGCTAAGATGGGGGATCAAGTGATGGATGACTAACCGAAGTTCACTGTTGATTTTATTTAGAATTTTTTTTAGTCCTGGGTCTTGTGTAAGGTTTGGATAGTGAATCGACGTTTGAGGTCGTTAGACACTTTGTAATTTGTGAGGGGGAGAACAAAATTGTTCTATCTGATTCAAGGATAAGCCTTGATGATCAGGATACAAAATTCATTTAATATAAATTAATTTAAATAAAATTTAGATAAAGATCCAAGGGAAACCTTGATGATCTGTTCAAGGAAGTTTAACTTGAGTAAAAAAAGGATAAGCCTTGATAATTTAGAGAGAAATTTAAATGAAAGATAAAAATTATGTTTTAATTTTGATGATGTTAGTAATTTTAAAGTTTGCTGTTATGTTTTGGGTGATGAAGCTGGTATGAAGAGATGATTTATATATATTAACAATTTGTTTTTTATAATAACTATTTTTTATATTTTTCTATTCAAAAAATATTTTTTTCCAAGATGTTTTAATTTTACTGCAGATTTTTGATGAGAATAGCTAGAGATGTTTTTATCAGTCGTTTTTGTACAAATGTTAGGTTTAGCGCCAAAGATACTATGTCAGTAAATGAAAATCTAAACTTAGTGCTAATAAAACTCTAAATAGAAAGGTTTCGTGCAACTTCTTAGTCTAATACCTACCTTAATCTTACTCTTATATCTCATAGTCTCAATAGATCTAGAGTATACTAGTTTTGCTACGAGTCGGTCTCTTGGAGAGGCAACTAAGTTCTAATATAAATTCACATCTCTCTGGTGATGAAATTACAAGTGTTTTCAGCACTTACAAATAAGTGGGTTGTTCGTTTGAAGGAGTATGGTTGATTAGCATTTGAAATTTTATAGGGATAAAATATTCAAATAATAACCAATAATAAAATCTAGTTTGGATCTGGTTCCAGTCGATGTGCAACTAAGCAAGTCATCAAACGCGCTGTAAATTGGGGTCAACGTTTTAAATTTCATCCGATTAAGTTCTACCAAAACTCCTTCCGGCTGCGATCCAATTGTATTAGGGCAAATTATTTCAAACTTATGAGAAAACTGGAAATGTTGTCTGTTTTTTTTTTTTGTGGATTTGATGATCTTTTTTGATCGATAATTCATAAATGTAACCTGAGAGTGGTTTTAGATGTTTTCGTTCTTCATTGTAAATAGGGTAAAATTGTCTTCCATATTAATTTTGCTGTCTAATATATTGATATTTGGTATATATTTAGTGATAAAGGGAATTCGGATGATATTGTGTTTTATATCAGTGATACGAAAGGTTTGTTTAAATGATTTTTTCAAAAGTTCGTTTTGTTCCATTGTTTTGGTTGGAACAAGGAAAAGTTGCCTTTTTCCGTAATTTGTTGAAGTTGAGCCTTATGCTGTGGGTAACCTGCTGGCTTCCTTTAAAGGTGTTAATTTTGGATGGAAAATTTTTATTTCATTCCAGGTAGGAATATTGATGACATTTGATTCTGCTCCGGAATCTCTTAAAAAAGCAATTTCAAGATCTGGTGGTTGAAATTCTTTAGTTTTTGGACTTTCTAACAGGAAAGGAATTGTCTAAAATTTTTCTCTTGGAAGTTCTTTTGGTACGTTTTGATAGATGTGATTTGTACTAGAACATGGTACAGATTTTTCTTCAGGTTCGAGTAATGTCGTTACTTCTTCTTCTACTATTTCCTCTATTGTTTTGTTTTTGTTCTTAAGTCCTGTATAATAGTTTAAATGAAAGTGGTCATGATTTTAATGAACATGAGAATATATAGGTTGTTCATAGATAAGAGGTTCGTAGTCTTTTTCAACTTTTATCGTGTTAACTGAGATTGTTTTTTCTTTGTCCGTGGAGCTGCGATTGAGGTGATTTAGTTGCAATTCGGTGTTTTCTGTTTTGTCAATACCAGGGGGGTCTGAATTGACGTCTCCAGTTCTTTGTACTTGATTTATTTGTCTCTGATGTTTTGGTGTATTGCTTCTATTTTTGTTTTGAGAATCTGGATAACATGTGTTATTTCTGTGTGGTGATTGAGAGTAGTTCCTCTGTCTATTGTTATAGTCCGATTTTCTATTTTGTGAGTTATGACGTGATCTATTTTGATAGTTGTTATAATTAGATCTTTGAAAACTTGGTCTGTTGTTAGAATTATCTCGTGATCGGTTATTCTGGTATCGTTGATTTCGATTATTTGTGTAGCTTCTATTCCTTTTGTTGGAATATTTCATATTTCTGATTTATGAGGAATTTCTTGATCTATCATTGGAATAGTGTCTATTCTTTGAGTGTGAATAGGGACTGGTTTCAAACTAACTTTTTGGTCGGTTTGAACTTGATAGTGAATAGTTATTCCGATACTGGTTATGTCGACTATTTGATCGACTATACCTATTTTATGAAAAAGTACGGAAAATTTTTTGGTTTGGTGATCTTTTTCTGTAATTAGAGTAATAAGGTGATTGGTTTCTTGATTAATTTGAAAAATTGGAAGTGGTTTTCCAGAACTATTATAATAATGAGTGTTTCTATTAGGTAAAATTAGATCTTTTTTCATGTACTGGTGAAATGATTTGTTTGGATCTCTGTACTTTTGAGGGTTATTTTGGTTGTCATGCTAATCTTGTCTGCATTCAGCAATGATGTGTTCAAATCTTCGACAATAGTTACACCCTTGTTTGAACGATCGTTTACTTTTGAAATTTGGATTTTTCTGGTAATTGTTCAAAATTTTAGAAATTTCATTGGATAAAATTGTATCTGAGTCTTGTATTTTATTATTTTGTGTAGTAGTAGTTTGAACATTATTTAAATTTTGCAACTTGAGATTTTCTGTTTTTTCTAGTTTCATTCTGCTTGTTCCAATTTATCAACTAGTTTTCTAAAATCTAAATCTGGTTCTCGGATTGAGGAAGGATGTGATGCTCTCTTTTTGATAGCTAATTTTCGTTATTGAGGTGTTAGAGTCATCATTAAAATTTTTGTATTTTTATAATCATGACTGTTTAATTATTATGATTTTTGGACTAGTGTTTCGATTCTTACTGCGAGTTTTAAAATCGTTTCATTTGGTAGTCTACGAATTTCATTGCATAAAACTTTTTGATGTTGTTTGTTTTTTTTCAGAATCAAACATTTTTGAAAATTCTCGTGTGAATCTTTTCCAATCTGATTTCATATGTATAGGTAAAACTGAAAACCATTTTTGGGCTGCGCCATCAAGTGTGGTTTGCAATATCGGTGAGCGTCTATGTATCCAATTTTGATGAAGTGCCATTATTACTGGTTCAGGTCCTGTATTTGAAATTAAATTTGCTGTGTCTGCGTTCAGATAATCTTCTACAGAGTATTCAGGGTCTGTGCCTGTGAATACGCCTAGCGGTTTAATTGATGATGTTGATGAACTATTCAGTAGATATGGATTCATAGTCATCTGTGGTGATTCTGCGGCATTTGGCATTTGTGAAATAATCGTAAGTTGACTTTTTGTGATTTCGTGTTGTTGTAAATAATATGGTAAAGGAATTTCATTAAGCATTTGAGTTAGTTGATAGGATTGTGTATTACCAGGGTTTTGTGATTGAAAAATATTATTCTGGGATGTTTGAATTGGTCTGGGTTGTCCTATTTTTCCTTCTCGGGTATATGGTTCAAAAATACCTAATTGATCTATGTTGTAAGAACGAGGTCTTTGGTTTTGAGAAAATCGTTGATGTTTCTGATTATATAATTCTTCATCGTCGGATGAAAAATAATTAGATTTAAAATAAGAAGTTCGATGTCTAATATGTCTTCATTGTGTGTTATATTTGTTCTGCTGAAAAATGGATAATTTTCCTTTTGATCTCGTGAAGTTTGTGGGTATTCATTAAAATTTGCTGAGTTTGATGATGGTTGTTGTAATTTTTGACTTTGTGAGAATAATTGATTTTGAGTGTTCGTACAAGAGGGTTTAGTCATCTGTGATCTATTTACGTAGTTGTAATTACGTTATGCAACATTATTTCTTTATGATGTTCTTTGTTTTTTTGTAGATTTCACCATTTGGTAATCCATTTGCGTGTGTTTTGGAACAACGGAGGGTTTTACCGTAGATTGTGATGTCACATGTGGTAATGTTGAGTTTTTGATCTAGGAGATGTAAGATTTGGATGTATAGGAGGGATACTTTGTTGTGCTGTTGTTGTTATTGTTTCGACTATTTCTTCACTTCCAAAATGTTATGGTGTGATGGAGTTTGAATATCTTGTTGTGTACGGTTTCTTGTTCCCTTTAGGCTTTCTTGTTGAATGAGGGTTGAAATTAAACTATTGTTTCCTACTCTATCGGGTAGAAATGAATTATAGTTTAAAGGTGTTGCGTCAACTGTGAGTGGGTAAACTTTAACATGATTTTTGTGAATAGATTTTGTGCTAATTGCTTGACTTGATTTATATGTTGGTATGTTTACAAACAATATATGAGACCATTCAGGGTCCCAAACATAACCTGATTGTTCTGCTAAGACAGTTTCATCATTTGTATTTTGAGGTCTAAAAATTTTTCTTGCTTGTGAAATAAGATCACTATTATGTGTAAAATAGTCAATTGAAAACCAAGCTAAGATTTATTGTAAATCAAGTTTAACATGTTGCTAGATTTCGTTACTTGTTAAATTTTCACGGATTGTGTTTAAAAATTCGGAGACAGAAGCAATTTCGTTTCTTACAGTTGTATGTCTAGACGTTTGAACTGGTGAATCTCCTTGAGATTCTGTTTGTTCTAGTATAGATGAATAACTATAAATAATTCAAAATACATCTTTAGTGAATATTGAAATTGCTCTTTGTGAATTTTGATGTTGTATATAGTTTATGTATTTTGTGAAAACTACAGAATATTCTATATCTACATCGTCTCTTTGAAGTAGATATCTAACATGAAATGTATTTTGTGAACTGATTTCTATGTTATAGGTTCCGTACTGTTGTGTGATGTTACCTAATCGTTTCAGATAGTAATAAACGAGTTGTCTTTTGGTTTTCACTTCTGAGAATTCTCTTTTACATGGTTTTTTTCCCGTTTTAATTTAATTTGCGATTAGACTTTGTCAAAATTCTGTTCGTCCTTCTATCTTCAGTTAGAGGGTTAACAAAAAAT